>NC_046157.1:40003132-40303132 GCF_011064425.1 Rattus rattus | reverse complement strand
GCATTTGTGTAGCCTTTTAACTGATTATACCTCAAGTATTTTTCTTAACCCTTGACTTGTTTTTAAATAATCAAAAATACTTACGATTCATTTACAGGTACAAAGATGTAGTCCTTATTAAAAATATTTATGTGACGAGTCCATGTTCTCACTCTTCTGTGTCTCCTCTGAGCCACTCTAGGAAAATAAAAGACAGATTTATTCTTAAATTGTAATTTAAGTCAGAACTGACAGGTAAAACCCTTATTTGAGTTATGGAATTAAAAGTCACCTTTTACCCTTAAAATGCCACCATTTTCAAAGTATGAAATAACATATCTGAAATATATTTGATTGTTCTCACATCTGATTACCAAAACAGTAATGGGATAAACAGAGTAAAGGTGGCGGCGCACTGCTAAATGCTTTTTAGATTCCAAAGTGGCTCAGCACTGAGCACAAACACATTCAAACCTAGTTTAGTTCTTCCTGCTCTGCTCCACTTAGAGATAATGCAGACTATCACCAAAGCTTTACGCGATTATCCAACTGCCCTGTGGTACACATTAACACCTAGTGGAGGAGGAGAACTGAGGGTCTTCATCCCCCTTCAATCACATGTAAGGAAATGGCAGCACACAGTTAAGTGATCCGCTGGCCCTCGTCCACTCTCCTTCCAGCGGGTTTCATATTCCTTCCCTCAGAGCGAGTAACACAAAGAGCCTGAGCTGTGCAAACGAATGCACAGTCTAAAGGTGAAGGAAACACAAAGTGATTACAGGCATGAGACACCACTGCCCAGCTTTTCCCTCAGTCCCTAATTGTAAAATATCCCCAATTAAATACCTAACCCTTCTCCCTAGTTAGTAATAGGCATTCTCTTCTGTTGCTCCCATTATTTTCCAGTCACTGCTCAAGGAACTGGAGATAGTGAGGAAAGTAGAAAGCGTCTGACCTCACAGAAAGCTCAGGATGACCAACAAATAGGAAACAACACAACTCTCACTGTGAAACACAAGGGCTAGAAAAGATTTCAGAAGAAAACGTGAAAGGGCTGAACATACTTGAAAACTGTTGACCAAAGTATGGTAAGAGAAGAGTGTCGGGAGATGAGTTTAGGGAGATGAGAAAAGCGGGTCCTTGTGCGGGAATGAGTGTGCAGGTAATCTTAGTCCACGGGTTGTATAAGCTGGGCCTGTTTTATGAACTGATACTAAAGTGGTCCTCTCTTGCTGCACTGCTTCTACATTATGTCTTTTTAAAACTAGCTTAAAGGGATTTTTTGAATATTAATTATTAAGACACATATCAAACTGCAATGGGGGATGTGTGTGTATGTGTGTGCACCCGCACATGCGTGTGCATACATGCACACATGTATATCTCACCTTTCCTACACTATATCATTCACATAACAGTTGTTTTTTACTTTTATGTGTAATCAGGTACATATAAGCTAACTTTTTCAAGCCCAGTGTCTTAGTTAGGATTTTTATTTCTATGAAGAGACACCATGACCAAGGCAACTCTTATAAAGGACAACATTTAACTGGGACTGGCTTACAGGTTCTGAGGTCCAATCCATAATCATTATGGTAGGAAGCATGGCAGCATCCAGGCAGGCCTGGTGCTAAAGAAGGAGCCGAGAGTTCCAAAGGCAAACAGGAAAAGACTATTTTCCAGGCAGCTAGGAGAAGGAGAGACTCCTCCCACTCCCACAGTGACACACTTCCTCCAACAGAGCCTCACCTCCTAATAGTGCCACTCCCTGGGCCAAGCATATTCAAAGCACCATACCTAGTAATAGGCAGAATGTACATTGATCTACTTTCACATCTTCACACTGAGGCACGCCAATTCACATCTTCACACTGAGGCACGCCAATTCACATCTTCACACTGAGGCACGCCAATTCACATCTTCACACTGAGGCACGCCAATTCACATCTTCACACTGAGGCATGCCAATCTACCACTTCCACTTGTAATCTTATAAGGTGGGATTACTTACATGATCTCAGTAATGTGGGATTACTTGTATGATAATTTCTATATACACAAAATAGAACTGTATGGCATCAGAAATTATAAATAACAAATTAATCACTAGCATTTTTCCTTCAGTATGTCCTCTCCTAAACGTGATTATCAAAACTATTTTCAAAGTAGATTTTCACTTTAATTCTGACAGGTCTTGTCCATAAATACAGAAACTAAACCAATAAGGCCACTTAAAGCTGATCATAATTCCAGCATGTCTGATATTACCTCAGTATACATTAGTTAATCAGTATATACTATTAAAAGAACCTTCTGTTATTCTCATAAATGTTCCAAATTATACCATAAATTATGTCTTAAACACTACAAACACCTGAAAGAACTAAACTTTGGAACTTGAAAACTGCATTCAACAAAGTAAATCTAACTTAATTTCTTTTAGTTTTCATTAATAAAAATAGATATTATAAATAATGTTTTATATTATTATAAATTATTATTTCTCTTACAAAAATACAGCAATTAAATGATTCTGTTTAACATGTGACTTGAAAGCAGGCAGCCCTGTCTGCTCCCAGGGCTGACCTTGTGCCATAGCTCTTGGTGCTCAAATCCTGCAAGGGGTGGGGAGTGGGGGCCCAGGAGTACTGACACACCTGAGAGCACAGGTGACACCACTACTCTGCTTAGAATTACCTGCTCAGAGCCCTGGGGGGGGGGGATTGAGGAGCAGTATGGGGTAGGATAGTCCTGTATCCGACTGACCCAGAGCTGACCCTGTGCCACAGCACTTTGTACCGAGATCGCACCAGGAGAGAGCTGGTCCGCCACTTCTGCTCACATTCCTGGCCCAAGAGGAACCAGAGGGCACTATTGCCCTCTGGATACAGGAACCTTGGAGCAGTCAGAGGCAGGACCCTTCCGGTTTCTGCCTGAATCCAGAGCTGAAAGCCAGACACACCTAAGAGCAGAGGTAAGACCAACTCTTCTGCTCCAGGTGATGCACCTGGAGGCTTCAGGACACACGTGCCCAGGAGCAGCTCTCTGTTCCAGATCCAGCTGAAAGAAAACAGGTCTACAGGAGTGCTGACACACAGGCTTACAGGAGGATCAAGCCACTGTCAGAGACAGTAAGACCAGCTAGCACCAGAGATAACCTGATGATGGGAGGCAAGTACAGGAACCTAAGCAACAGAAACCAAGACTACTTGGCATCATCAGAGCCCAGCTCTCCCACCACAGCAAATACTGGATATCCAAACTAGAAAAGCAAGATCTAGATTTAAAAATCACATCTCAGGATGATGATAGAGGACTGTAAGAAGGGCATAAATAACTCCTTTAAAGAAATACAGGACAACACAGTAAACAAGTAGAAGCCCTTAAAGAGGAAACACAAAAATCCCTTAAAGAAACACAACCAAAAAGGTGAAGAAATTGAACAAAACCATCCAAGATCTAAAAATGTAAATAGAAACAATAAAGAAATCACCCTGGAGATAGAAAACCTAGGAAAGAGACAGGAGTCATAGATGCAAAACTCACCAACAGAATACACGAGATAGAGGATCTCAGGGGCAGAAGATACCATAGAAAACATTGGCACAACTGTCAAAGAAAATGTAAAATGCAAAAAATTCCTAACCCAAAACATACAGGAAATCCAGGACACAATGAGAAGACCAAACCTAAGGATAATAGGTACAGAAGAGAGTGAAGACTCCCAACTTAAAGGGCCAGTAAATATCTTCAAGCAAATTATGGAAGAAAACTTCCCTAACCTAAAGAAAGAGATGCCCATAAACATACAAGAAGCCAACAGAACTCCAAATAGATTGGACCAGAAAAGAAACTCCTTCAGTCACATAATAGTCAAAACACCAAATGTACAAAACAAAGAAAGAATATTAAAAACAGTAAAGGAAAAAGACAGACAATATTGCGGATGCCAAGAAGTGCATGCTGACAGGAGCCTGATATAGCTGTCTCCTGAGAGGCTCTGCCAGAGCCTGACAAATACAAATGAGAATGCTTGCAGCCAATCACTGGACTGAGTACACAGTCCCCAATGGAGGAGTTAGAGAAAAGACTGAAGGGCCTGAAGGGGTTTACAACCCCATAGGAAGAACAACAATATTAACCAACCAGACCCCCCCCCCCCGAGCTCCCAGGGACTAAACCACCAACTAAAGAGTACACATGGAGGGACCCATGGCTCCAGCCACATATGTTGCAAAGGATGGCATTGTCCAGCATTAATAGGAGAAAAAGCCCTTAGTCCTGTGAAGGCTCATTTCCCCAATGAGTAATCGGGGTAATGCCAGGGTGTTGAGGTTGGAGTGGGTGGGTGGGAGTGGGAGCATCCTCACAGAATCAAGGAGAGGGGGTATAAGAAAGGGGATAACATTTGAAATGTAAATACATAAAATATCCAAGAAAAACAAAATTATTTAAAAAATAAGGATCTAAGTCCAGGCCTACTAATTCCTAGCTATTTGTCCTTTTCTAAATATTCAATCCTTAAGTAATCCTTTTTTTCATCTAAAGAATGAAAATAGGGCCTAGAGAGACGGCTCAGTGGTTAAGGGCACTGGCTGCTCTTCCAGGGTCCCACATCTTCCTGGAATGCCAGGATCTGCATGTCACCTGTGTGTAACACCAGTTCCAAGGGATCTGATGCCCTCCTCTGCTCTCCATGGATACCAGAAGACATACATGTACACAAAGAATTGACATGTATTTTATTGTTCTATGTACCTAAAAGCACTGAGGAGGAAAGAAAATAAATATAAAAATCACCCATGAAATTTATAGAGTGGAAGAGAGATGCTTAGTAACTTTAAAAAATAAAAGCTCCCAGGATCTATTCCTTGAGTTCTAATACAAATTGTTGCACATGGAGCAAGGGTTTGTTAAGAAGTCTATCCTATTATAGCTACCTGAGTTTCTGTTATCTAATAAATAATAACCATGTCTTCATTTTTCTAGTCCAATCTACTACTCAAAAGCATTAATACTTAATAATAAAAAATACTAAATAGAGAAATTTAGCAAAATTGTGCAAATAAGAATGGTGTTCCAATAATTATAAAACTTAATGAAATAGTATGTCAGCAAGACATACTAACCAGAAAAAAAGAGCTCTACATGTTTATAACAGAGTACAACAGGGAAGCACACATTTTTAAAAGGCCCGTGAGGAAATGGAGATGAGCGTAGTGGGAACTGCTCCAGCCCTGGGGTGCAGAGCAAAAGAGAGCAACAGCGCCTCCAAGTGGAAGGTAAAGGTATAGTAGCCACATCCAGTAAGACAGTCTTGACTGGTTCATTCCTTTCTCTCTAACTTCTAGGACCCACACTGGTCAGCAACTGGATATGGGGCCTACAAGAACCAACCTCCCTCTTACAGAGTGAACAGAGAAAGGTAAGAAATGGTTCTCTCAGTGAACAAACCTGTGACCTGCAAAATGCCTCCCTTGGTATTACTACAATGAAGCTACTTTACTACAAGCATGAAAATAGCAGCCTTCTTTATCTTAAAGCTTAAGAGTTAGAGAGCTGGCTTGGCTGGCTAAGGCACCTGCTTTCAAGCCTGGTGAGCTAGTTCAATCCCCAGGACCCACATGGTAGGAGAGTGGATGGACTCCCTCAACTGTACCCTGACCTCCACATGCATGCTGTGCCCATACACACGATTCTTTTAAAACCTCAGTTACATTAGACTGACTTACGAAAGATCTGGATTATCTTCTGTTAAGTTATTTTCCTTTCTTGTCAAGCATTTATAGAAAAAGCTACTAAAAATGTGGCTTCGCTCAACAAGTTCATCTGATGCCTTCTCCAAAAGAAGATACCTGTAAAATAGCAAGCGACAAAGGAAACTGTGTTTAGAATTTGCATGGTTTTCTTCAATTACCTTATTAATAAAAGGTAATTAATATTGAAAATTACTGTTATATCCAGTTAAATGCAAAGAAATTTTGCATTTTTCCATAATTTGGGTTTTCAGCTTCTCCTTTAATTATCTTTTGCCTTTCAAAACAATCGCTTAAAGTACAAATTGCCCACTTATTTAATAAATACTTACCAAATCACTAACATGTTATTAAGCACATTTATACTGAAGACAAAAAAAAAAATAAGCTACGAGGATAGTTGCTGAAGCATAAACCAAATAATCATGTGATAAATGCATAGACCTAGAAAACACTTAGTAAGTGGAGTATTTCCAGGTTAAATTCTTAATCTACTTCCATATTCAAGTAATTCTTCAGTGTCACTTTATTACTCGCTTAGAGATTATAGCTTTCATAATCAAAAAATTGCTGCTATTGATAGTCTACTCAGCCATAATAGTTTAATAATCTTAGACAGCTCAGTAGCTGAAGCACACAGAGTTCTGGAAAGGAAGAAGTGCAGAGACAGAGAACTCAGGACAGCTTGCTTGCAGCTCCTCACGTCTTCCACACAACTGACCTGTGTGTCTGCATGTGTGGGAAGGGTGCAGGAAGTATGGTAGGAGAAACATTGTGACAACAGGGAATGGCAGACAGCATTCGCCAAGTTCGTGATACTGGGCAAGCCTGGAACTCATGAGACAGAAGAGGCAGCACTTGGTGGAGCTTCCTTAGTAACAGGAGTCAGTTTGTCACTCTTGTTCTAGCAGACGATAAACACAACTGTATCTTTAAAACCAAACTCATGAAACTACCACACTCCTTCCAGATAATGTAGCTATGTCTCAGAAAACTGAAACACTCCAAGAAACTCAACAGTACTCAATCTTCCTTTAAAAAGTATCAAATCTGTAAAGCTACAAAACATGACTCACAAAGAAGAGAAAAACAGCACCTGATGCCAACCCATAATTTACATAGACCAAGAGGATTGTATTCCCATGTGGAAAATAAAAAAGGCTAAACTGAATTTCTAGAGACTTTAAGGTCTATGTCTATAAACTTGTGATAATGTGAGATCCCAAGCCTTTGGGACTAGAAAAAAATAAAATTATGAATAAAAAGGGCAGTCTAAACATTAATTCTTATTTGAGAAGGATCTTTAAGAAATTAGATATTTCAATCAAGAGCTATAATTTTTTAGTCTAGGGATACAGTATAAAATAAAAACTGAAACCAAATTTCCTCTGCATGAAAACGTTTTAGGAATTATCATTGCTCTTGGTTGTGTTTTGTTTGGACTGGTGAGTCGGTCGGTTGCTTGCTTGCTTGCTTGGTTTGTACAGGCTGAAGCCCATGAGAGTTCCCTTACGCCTATGCTATCTTACCCCTCAGAGTACAAGCTAACAGTCTGAATAAAGCAGGCCATTGCACGAGACCGTGCCTCTTCTGTCAGCTCCATTCTCTCAGCTCCCCAGGCTCCTGAGCGCTGACAAACAGTAACTTTATAGTCGTTTCTTTTCCATTCCCAAAGTGCACTGAATTCTGTAAATACTTCCTTTACCATGGCACACAATGTTCAAGAAGTACATCAAAAACTCCACACATAAAAACTAAGCCAAAACAGCAAGTGCTGACTCTTCTGTGATGTGTAATGTCTGTGGATGGTGAGAGAATGCAACTGAATTAGCCAGCCTCAGACAATGGCAGCAGGCAAAGCGCTCTCTGCATCTGAACTTTTGCCAGGTTACTTCTGACTAAAGTGGAAAATAATTCAGATAAAGACACTTATTTTCAAGAGGGCATATAGCTAAATGGCAGAGTGCTTTCCTGATATGCACAAAGCCCAAGGTTCAATACCAAGCACAACTGAAAAGAAAAAGATATTTAATCAGTTTCACAGTAATGCTTATGAACAAAAGAGAACATAATTATACTTACTTAAGGTAAAAGTCAATGATCACATCGTTAAGAAATTCTCCTTCTTCTAAACATTCCAGATCTTCATTAGTTACTCCCAAGCCTCCCTTAGTAGGTGGTGGAGGATAAACAATCAACCTTTAAAAAATAAAAATAAAGTTAAAATATAAATTATATTATATACAAAATTTGCTTATATAATATGCGAAGTTTTATATAACTTATAGTAATATATTATTAATTAATTTCTCATATGAAACAGATGGTAGGTGGTAATATCCATAGCTAAACTCTATACAATAGAGTATCTGCTAAGACATAACAGATTATACTTTCATACATTTTCATAAATCTCTACAATTCAAATTTTCCTACATTATACAAATCTTTTGTGTAATATTTATCTTTCAATAAGTGTTATAATAAAGTGAAGATTTCCCAATGCTCCAATTTGCACTTCTAAATTTGAATGTAAAATGAATTCTTTTGCATTCAGAAAGGCCAGAACTCAAAACACCATTCAGTCTTTCTGGTGGCCAGGAGATAGACAGTATAAATGTAACAAGGCAGCTTTCCCCTAAGAAAATGCTTCCGTGTATATGTGACAGGACGTAAACGAAAGCATGAGACCCATCACTACCAAAGAGTGGTGGATGACAAATGACAGCCCATAAGCATCTCCTGGCACATCCTCTTAAAAGGTACACACAACTGACTGGATTCCAGGCTATAATCTCAGCATCAGTAGGGGATCGTTTGATGGGCAAATGCAGTAATTTAATAAAGCTATAACTGTACTAGAAAAATGTCATGAAACCCAGTGACATCCACAACTGATCTCATCTTGGTATCAAAGCACCTAAAAAAGAAAACTGAACATTTAAATATAATTTTATAGTTCCTATGAACTAGTTATTGCCTTTTCCTGTGCTTTCAATTGCTTAAAAAAGGGAGAAAAAAAGTTCTAAGGTATAAAAGTAATCTCCAATGTACAGAATATTCTGCCTTACCACCAACAGAAAACATATGAAAGATAATCTATCAAGAAGCATCTTTAAGGGGTTGGGGATTTAGCTCAGTGGTAGAGCGCTTGCCTAGCAAGCGCAAGGCCCTGGGTTCGGTCCCCAGCTCCAGAAAAAAGAAAAAAGAAGCATCTTTAAGGGCTGGAGAGATGGCTCAGTGGTCAAGAGCATGGACTCCTCTTCCAGAGGTGCTGAGTTCAAATCCCAGCAACCACATGGTGGCTCACAACCATCTGTAAATAGATCTGATGCCCTCTTCTGGTGTGGCTGAAGACAGTTATAGTGTACTTATATATAATAAATTAAAAAAAAAAAGTGCCTTTAAAAAGAGACCTAAATAAACACCAAAGTACTTAAACTGAGAAATACTTTAATAAGCAAATTTATTTCCTTATTATATATTCACATATAAGATGTACAATTTCTTTTTGTTAAGATGTACAATTTCTAAAACCATACATTGCTACTCCAAGATTTTCAATAAACTCTTGAATGTTTCCAAATTGTGGTGAGTCATTTTTTCATACAGACACAAAATTAAATGAAATGATGCCTATCATTTTCATGATAATTTGCATGTCCTTCATAAACAATACTATTTCCATCACTAGCCAGGAGCACAACAGTAAAACTCAAAGCATTCCAGCAGGAAAACTACTCAAAAGCAGCATCGGCATTAGTAAAAGCTACTAATATGAACAGGGCAACCAACAGGATATGGCACAGTTCTTACTTCTGAACGGGTCCGGTGTTCCTGACTTCTCGCCATTCTTCATCTGGACTTGAAGTAATAGACAGTGAGTAGCAGCCACTGCTTTGTTTATGTAGGAAGGTGTAAGTAGGCTTGACAGCATCTGCATTTGAGGGCTGGAAAAAAAAGACTCTTGTAAGTACATGAAAACAAACATCAATTTTGAAAAACAGAGGTAAAATCTGTATTTGTAACTGAAAAAAACTACAACTAAAAGAAATGAATATCAAAAAATAACAACTAAACTTATAAAATTCCTATGCATGTATAATCAAATAAAAAATACTATTGATCAAGAGATTTCATATATAATATAATGGAATGGCTAAAGTTTAAACCTAAAGTCCTACTTCCAGGCATGAGTTCCACAATTAAAGAAGAAATCAACTTTGTGTCTCAAAATAATCAAAACAATATGATGAAAAAAAATAATCAAAACAGGTAGGTAATACTATGACAAACTAAATTTAAAACTAAAGAGAATGAGCTTATATCAGAAATTGATATTCCATTATTAAACAGTAATATATAAAGTTGCATATAGCAATATTTTCTGATTCATCTAACACTATTATGTTATTTAACACTATTTATAGGCTTTAAAGTAAAAGAGCCTCAGGTCATACTTCTACACACATATATCTATCTGTGTGCCATAGCTACTTAGGAAACACTTTTCCTTCTAGACATAAATGACAATTATATAAGCTATAAGTATATTATCAATCTACAAAAAGACAAAATTTATTTTATTTGATCTACCATTAACATTGTGCATGTACGGGTGTTCATGATGCATTCATTTTCCACAGCATGCGTGTGGAAATGGTTCTCTCCTTTCAGCCCTTTGTGGTTTCCAAAAACTTGCACAACAAGCACTTTACCCAATAAGCCCTCTAAAAGTCCCCTAAATATCACATTTTTAATTACTATTCCTTAATATAATGTTACTTACAGAATGTTGAAAAAAGAAAATCCTGTCTATATTCTCTTAATCTTATTATCATAAACCAGTAAAATCTGACTATTAGAATATTAGCTGAGGACTTCAGCCTGCTCTCACTACCTTTCTTACCAACACCCTTTTGATAGTGTTGTCTTATCTTTCAGAACCTTAGTAGTAGGAGAATAACAGCCACTTCTTTTAGGCCGTTGGTCCCCAGTGGGTCTGCCTCCTCCTTCACTTGACATCAGAGCTGGAATATATATTATTGAGAAGACAACAGGAGCAGTTTGCCCTGCTCAGTGTGACAGGGCGTGCCTTACTGCAGATGGTGCTAACTATGCTCACCTGTCTATGGTGCTGTCTCAGGTCTCTCCACTACAGAGTACTACTGTCGTTTTCTAATTTAATGGCTGTTTGGGGTAAGGGACTTGAGGTTATACACACATGCTACTTCTCCAGAGTTTTCATCCATTAAATTCAGAATGCATTCAAGACTCTGGCCAGCAAGAATCCTAAGTACAGTGTTTTAGTTATGACTTTGCATTTCACTTATCTTTTTACAGTTACTGAATTCTACTGTCAGAACTGTCCCCCACTTATTACTTCATTGGAGTCTTCGCCCCGTCTGCATCAGTACAGACCGGAGATGTTTATGATGTCCTTTGGTTACAATCTCATCCCACCACTACTGATTGTGTTGAAGAAACTTCCCAGCTTCTTATGCTGGTTCCTGTATGCTTTCAACAAGGAGCATTTTAAACAGTGGAGCAATTTTTATCTCCTACCCTCTGTCAATGATGTTAGTCACATGCTAACCTGAGACACTGGCTTCTTCTTCATGTCTGCACCAGCAGCAGCAGGGAAAGAGGAAGCTGAAGCACAGTAATAGTGAAGAAAAGAGATTTCTTGTGGAGAGAGATCCTGAAACAAAGGAAATGCCTGAACCCAGGGCAACGGACAAGAGAGCTGTAATTCTCCATTTGTCGCACCGATTTCCATCATAATATCTTTCAATTTCAATTCTTCTCTTTGTGAAATGGGACTATTTAACTCAAGGAAAATGAATTCATTGGCTTTTGCTATAAAAGAAAAAAAGAAACCAATTTTTATTTTAAAGGCAATTATAGTTACTCTAACAGTGAATAACAGTAAGGGTTTTATGTAAAACCCAACCAAGTATTTTGTAAGTTAGGTAATAACAGACAAGTTTAAATTTCAAAATAGACAGTTGGTAATCAAAAACCCAAATTCACAATTTTAGGCTCCTATTCTACCTCACTGGAATGAAATAATGGTAGCCTATAAAACTCTTTTAGAAAAAGTTACTTCCCATCTAACTTTGGGGATTCTCCTGGAATTTAAGAGTGATCTTCATACTCACATTGCTGGCTTAGCATAGGGTTTTCTAACTGGGTCTGAATGTCTTGAAGGTAGTTTGAGGAAACCCAGAGGAAAAGGATAGCATGGCTCCTCTTACTGTGGTCATCATCCTTGCTTTCCCATAACCCGAACCTCTTTAAACGTGCCGTGTCCACAGTCAGTGAAATCTCATTCATAGACACTGAAATAAATAAAGCAAACAATTTAAAGTAATCTATTTAGGAATACACCATCTCTGACACTTTCTTGATACACTGTATGTCTTAGTGAGGATTTCTGTTGCTGTGATGAAACACCATGTCCAAAGCAGTGTGGGGAAGAATATGTGTGAAATTGTCAAAGGACAAACTTAAGCTGTCGTCTAAAGAATGCTGAGTGGGAGAAACAGCCTGGCCTAGGGAAGAGCACACCAACTGGTTATCCAATGCCAATGGTCAGCCCTGAAGATATTCACATACGAGTAACATTACAAGGACTAAACAAGTTGCATTGGTATATATAAAAGAAAATGAGGCCATGAGTTTAAAAGGAGCAAGTGGGGTACATGTAAGTGGTGAAGGAAGGAGAGGGAAGGAAAAATTTTCATGTGGTGAAAGAACTTGACATCCTCCTCCACAGACACTTGCCCAGCCATGTTCCCTGCTGCTTTATTCAGAAGTGCTAGAAACAAAAACAACATAAATGTCCCACAACCAACAAATGGATAATGAAAATGTGGTACATATACACTACAGCTTAGTATTTAGCTGTTAAAAATAAATAGAATTATAAACTTTGCAGGTAAGTGGATGGAATTAGAAAAGATCATTATTGAGTGAGGTAACCCAGACTCAGACTTTATCAGAAAGACAAAAGTTGCACGCTGTCTCTCACTGGGGGCTCCAAGCCTCAAATCTGTAGATGTGAGTAGATTAGCCTTGAGTAACTGTAGAAGTCAGGAAAGTAAAAAGGGACCACTTCAGAGGAGCAACAGGGAGGGATGCGAGCAAAACTGGAAATGGGGAAATGGGGGAAGGGAGAGTGAGATAAATACAGAAGGAAGGGGTGGATAAAAATAACAGGACAGCTGAAAAAGTCATAAGGAATCATTATTAACTACCAACCTAAAAATATCTCTATACATAGTAAGTTTGTGTATAAATATGCACATATAGTTTAATGAAATTTTCCCATCTGAGCAGACAATACTCCCTCAAAGAACCAAAGACCATCTAGCAAAAACTCCAGCACCAGAGATGAGAAACCCTCTTTAGAGCTGTTGGTCAGAGTCATAGAAGGGACTCCTTAAACAGTACAGGCTCTGCCCATGGCTGCCCATGAGAGGTGGAAGGTTAAGTGTATACTGCTGAAGACACCATGCATTTCAGACAGAGCACCCTGAAGGGCTCTTCCCTGTGGTACCAAAAAGCACCATGCAAGCTTCCAAAGGAGGGAACCAACCAATAGCCCAACCCACCTATGATACATATGACCCACAATACCTAGCGCATGGCACAGGAATCCTAAGGGTAAATCAGTGGCATCACCCTTGGTGGTAACAAAAGCTCTCTCATGGGACTTAAGACCAGCCACCAAGAGGGAACTCATGCTTGGTTCTAGAAACCTAGCCAACTACCCAGGACCAGGGAAGTCAAGGAAGTTGGAGGAGAACTTGCACTCACATTTCTAAAGCAGCATAATTCCTAACTACATTTAAATATTTGTCCTTATGCTCACAGAGAAGTACATTTCCTACAGCTCATCAAGGAAACGTCTCTTTACAGCAGACAGAAACCATTGTAGAAAACCCACAACCAATTAAAACACAGACACGTGGATCACAGTCCAACAGATACATCTACAACACAAAACCTGCACCAAGGCTCAGGGACTATTATGGAAAGGAACGGAAAAACTGAACGATCCATACACCAGGGAGTTTGCCTTGATATTGTGTCTCCTAAGGATGGCAGAAGCTACCCAATGAAGTCTCATCAATACGACTGCCTAAACATGAGCTGAGCAAGGACAACACCACATTAGGTCTTAATGATTCGTTCATAAACATCTTAGTGTTTTCTAACAAGGACCATTAAATTACCGTGTCTTGAATGTTCTCAGTACCTAAATGGTAATCCAACTGTCACATTTACTACCATATCAGGCCACTGACTCTGCACATGCAGGAGCTGAGGAACTAAAACTGCTTCAATCACATCTTCAGTGTCGCAACGATGCTTCCTTTATGCGAGTTCGCATCTGTGCTCTGCACACACATTATTTTTCCTATTCTTTTTATAATTCACTCTCTACAGAGATTATTCTCTATCAGTTATTATTTTCATCACTAATTATTCTGAAATGTTTTGTTTGGGAAGAATGAGAAACTGTGTCCTTTATGCTGTGGGCACATCTCCACTCTGCTATACTGTAAGGGTAAAAGCTCTGTCTTTGCAGATACACACTATACATTTGTGTGCTCTTCTCTTTAGTTCTCTTTGCAGATACACACTATATGTCTGTGTGCTCTTCTCTTTAGTTTTTATCCTAATCATGTTCATTATAGCAAAATATTTGTCTATCAAACTTTTATTTTTGTTAATCCTAAAATCATTAAGAGTACTTTATATTTGATTTATAGTCATTAAAACAATAATATATTCTTTTGGTACTAGAAAACATTTTAAAGTTTTTTGGAACTGCTAAAACTGTTAACATGAAACATTATTAAATGGTCTTCACTTTACTTATTTTCTATACTAAAGACTGATGGAAATTTTGTGACATAATTTAAGAAATTTTCTAATCGATTACTTTATCCTCAAAATTACAGTGAAGAAATGTTATTAAGAGAAGATGGCTTACCTTGAAATGGGATTTTAATATACTTCTTTGTGAACTAAAGAAAAAATATGAAACAAAATATGAGTTACTACTCCAAATGCGTTTCTGTTCAAGTTTCTTAGTATTCAAGTATTCAGTATTAGTCAATTTTTAGTACTTAATAAAAGTACTAAAAAAAAAAAAAAGCAAAGAATTATCTCAATGTAAAGACTTAGTTTTACAGTTGTTTAAGAGTCCTTAACAGTGCAAGTAACTTTATCAAAATGCTCATTTATAAAAATTATTAAAACCACTAGGTGGTGGTGGCACACGTCTTTAATCCCAGCACTCGGGAAGAGTGGGCAGAGGCAGGCAGATCTCTGAGTTCTGTCTGGTCTACATATTTGCCAAAACTACAGAGAAACCCTATCTTGAAAAGCAAAAACAAAAGAACAACAACAAAAGGGTAAAACCCTACTTCTCAAAAGTAGGCTATGAAATTTTAAGGCATAAGACAATGTCCAAAAGAAATGCCAGGAGCCCACACAAGGCAACTGTCTCCAAAACAGATGATTATTCTCTTATGGATTAACCAAACTCACAAGTGACTACTGATCAAACCAAAGTTCTAATGCACTACTTCTTTGTAATAAAACATTAAAATTGTTACTACCTGCTGTGAACCGTCTGCCTTTAGAGACTAGCCAGCAACTAGGAAGATTTTCTTTACTTCACACAAACAATAATAACAAAAGTCAGCTGCTTAATAAAGAATGGCTACAATCGTCTAATAAGTCTGAGTTTGTAATTGTTATGCACCTGCCAAAGGACTCAGGCAGCAGCCCAGCCTCTTACCCTGACCAATCACTTCTCTTCTCTGTGAGACTCCCTCTGATTGAGGTCCTTGCTCTTTCTGATCACTGTACATCATTAAACTATTTCCTCTGCTTATCTTTCCTGTGTCTATTCAGTCTGTTACACTTCTAACTCTCAAGACAAAATTTCACACGTTTTTTGACAACTGCTTTTCCTTTACTTACAATCAAATCTGCCTATAGTTGATGGTAAGTTTCTCTTCTGATCAGGACACTTATGGAGCTGTTGACTACATCAGAGATAGAACTTGCAAACACAAGATAAAATTGAAATAGACAGCAAATGAGTTCTAGGCAAGTAACAGTGTCCAATGTCAACACAGGTTTAATTGTACTTCATTTATTTTCTTAATTTAAAAATGACTTCATATTATAATTTTAAAAGTACAAAAGTCATGTTCCACAGGGTAAGTTGGCCAGGGAAGCCTAATGTGAGGCAATGGGGGTAAATTAGCCAGATGCTGAATTTAGGGTTCAAATGCTGCTTCTGCTGCCTGTACTACCGCAGTGACGGAGTGATTGTGTCAGTCACTGAGCATTTCACAGAACTGCTGAAAAGGCCCAGTCAAAGGGCACTATTACCACAAAAGTCCATATCTAATTAAGATAATCTAATTTATTGTAATCAAATAGCTTGTTTGTTTTATATAACTAACATACTGTGGTATGCATCTTCCCTTCCCAAGTTCTGACATGTTTTACTGAGTACTTAGTCTCAGAAAATACATCTCAGAAATATAAAGGACTACCTCTTGAAAATGAATATAAAGTTGGCTTCTTTTTCAGAATTTATACAGACATAACTTCCAAATGACTGAGAAACGCTGTGCAATGATGTCTCTAGTGCCGACCTGCTTACATTTGCGTTCTCTCTTCCTTCCCACGCCATCAAACATCCTTGTTTCACTAAAGCCTTCCTTCCACGTGGCAAGAATCTGATCCTGACCTGCATCTCTGAATGTTTACTGTCACCGCATGTGCTCTACTCCCAGCGAAATGTTAATGCCGGGATAAAGTTCACATTGATTTGCAGGAGAGTAAAGCTGACTATTATAATACTATAATGCTGATACACAATACCCTTCGTGTCAGCACAGTTCTCTAACACCGTTTGTGCCTGGAAGTCTTTTCTGACGACCACAGGTGTTAACGGTTTTTTACAAAAGAAACTATATTTACTGCTGCACTCAGTAACTAATAACTAAACAAATGACCAACTCGAGAAAGCTGCTCTAATTTACATAACTTCCCATCATTCTTTTCCTAATCCAGTTAAACTGTAGCTATCACAATAGTGAGAAATTTACCTTAATCACAATAACGTCTAATATAGTAGGAACTCTGAAGTTTAAAGGACTAAATTTAATTATCTAATATATTTAACCTACCCAGAAAACCCAGCTCTTTTATTTCTGTTACAAAGAATCATGAACTGTGTCTGAAAAAGAATACATATAAAACATCTTTTGGAGACCCAGAAATTTTAAGACCTTTACCCTTTTCCCTTCTTATATGATTATAACTTTCAAAACTGCCTACATGTTCTTTCATCGTAATTCTAAATATCATAGAATCTCTCCGTCTTTCTTCATGTACATAAGTTTAGTTTGATTTATTAAATTGCTTTCCTGAAAGCAGGGATACATTTGTCTGTTTTGAGACAGGGTTTCAAGCTCCTGGGCTCAAGGATGCTCCTCCCTCAGCTCCCAAGTGAGACCACAAATGAACACTACTGCAGACAACTTAACCCAGTGACATTCACAGCAAAACACCAGGACAACTGAAATGAATGACAAATGGAAATCTTAAAAGATGCCCACTTCGAAATGAAAAGAGAAGTAAATTAACATGGCTGTAGTAAACTGCAAAATAGTGCATAACAACTATTTATGTACATATTACATACTCTGTGTGTGTAAGTATGTATGCACGAGGAATATGAAATTGTATATATTCCAAATTAGCAGCAGCTGTCTTGGCATACAGAGTCATTGATGATCTTTTACATTCTTCCTTTAACTCGCTTGTAGATTTTTTTCTTGGGGGGGGGCTAGTTGGTTCTAGTTTTTAACTAAAACAAACTTTATACTGTTCTTAAAGTAAAAAAGTGTTAACTAATATTTCTTCAAGTTTTTCTTTTATTTTGAGAGCATAATATAATTACATCATTTCCCTCCTTCCTTTCCTCCAAGTCCTCCCACCTACCCCTCCCAGTTCTTTTTCAAACTCACAGCCTCCTTGCTCACTGTTCTTTGCATGTGCATCTACACACAGAGACAATATACTTCTAAATATAACCTGCTCAGTCTGTATAATGTTACTTGTATGCATATTTTCTGGGCTGACCATTTGTATAAGGTAACTAAATGGTGGGCTCTTCCCTGGGAAGACTATTTCACCTGCTCTCAGCATTTCTAGCTGCCTTAGTTCTCTATGTAGGGTTGAAGCCTTGTCCCTTGTCCACTCTGGTATGTCTATGTTGTCCCTTTTCAGCTTATCTTTGGTGAGCATGTGGTAAAATATTACTGAGATTTTTATATAAAATGTTATAGAATTTACTTACCGTGACACAACCTTTTGAAGTTCCTTTTATTTTACCAATATACACACAAGTAAATATGAAATCCAATTTCAGATCCATTTCACTATTAGGGTTAATACAAGAAATGTTTTCCATGTCAGGATTGTACGGACATAATTCAGATGATACCTAAAAAGTATAAATTATAAATGCAACATTTTTAAGAATTATAGAAAAGCTGAAAATTATGTTCAAACAGAAAATTCTTTAAATGATGACTAAAGAATTTTATACTGTTCTTTATATGAACAAAAATAGTCAATAAGATTTTTTTTATAAAATGTAGACTTTAAATTTATTATTCAATTTTTAATCTTGTACATTTTTAGTTTTTTTTGTTTGTGCATATGTACAAATGAAACCAAAGTTGGGATTAATTTTTATGGGATATTTTATATATGTTTAAAGACATGATACCTATTTTGAGTTGTATCCTTAATTTCCTATTTTAAGACCACTCTCTCACCTGACTATTACCCAAACACATTTGTTTACTTACCATTTGGGGTTAAGGGAGTGGGAAGAGAAGACCCAGTGACTTGGGCAAGTTGCTGAGGTACAGAAAAACCAAAGAAGACTGCTACCAGATTTATTCTGTCTTACGATTATTTATATTCTTGGATAAACTCCCTAATTAACCTTTGAGTTTGTTAGGATGAAGAGTTATGCTTTTTGTCTCTCTCTTTTAAACCTGTAAACAGTGAAAATTCAAGTTGACACTGGTATTTGTTGAATTAAATTGACTATTTTAGATTTTAATTCTAGTCAAATATTTTTCTAAAAATTTTATTAATTTTTCACTGTATTGGAAATAGCACAGAGAATAAGAATGTTGGAATAGAAACCTGGAATCTCCTGAAGAAGTCGGTGAAGGTTTCAGAGAGAAGACAGCACATGATTTACAGCATGAAGTAATGTTTCCTAAGTGGCCATATAGGAAGAACCACTGACCCTACTAGAGGAAGCACTACGTACCAAACCGAGAAATTCTGGAAACTACAGGTTACGGTGACTGTGATATGGTCAGCCTGGCTAGACTGAAAGCTCAGGAGATAGATAGTGCGGTGCTTAAGAAGTCCGTTTCTTTTCCTAAAGATCAAGGTTTGATTCCCATAGCCTACAATCACCTGTAGCTCTTGGTTCCAGAAATCAGGCACCCTATTCTGTAGGTCACAGGCACGAGGCACACATGGGGTGCTAGGATAACACTCATACACATAAAATAAAAATAGGATTATTAGGCTTAAAACTATTCTCAAGCTACAGATTTTGAGTACTAATATTTTGAATATTTATTAATGGCTGTCATGAAGTGCTTTGATTTTCTAGATCAAAATTTAGGTTTAATCAGTAATTTCTGAGAAATTCTTTGTAATAGCCAAAATAACTGATCAGTCAGGGAGAAAATCCAACACAAATGTTGATACTGAGTTCAGATTTACTATAATAAAATGAAAAACCCAAAAATTAATCCTAAGACTAAACTCCTAATTATATTCTTTTCTGCCATTGTTTTAAATTCATTATGGCTTTATTCAGTTTTTAAATTAACAGAAACAACTTTAGAGTTAGTGTTTTAGTTTACAGTAAGTTTTTAAATATTTCAGTTTAATCTCTATGACTACTGACCAAATAGGCCCTCACGCCCCATTTCGTGAACAACGTTAACAGTTTGGAGTGCTTAGGTTAACTTGCTTGTGGTCCTGTACTCAACAAGAAGCAAAACTAAGACCCAAATTCAGGTTTACCTACTTAGGTCAAATATTTAAACAAACAAAATTGCTTCTATTAACCAAGATAATATTCTTACTATTGTATTTTAATATACTTTTCAATGGCAAAAATTGAGACTGTGATGGGCTTTAAATAGCGTTCAGATAAAGGGTTGTTAACAGAGAGTAACAAATAGAACGTGCCTGGCACAGCATTCATCATGGCTTGGGTGAATATTTTTTGTGTATCCTCGGGACACAGAGAGCTACCATATACAACTCAAGAGTAGCTGAATTTTTTTTAGCGTTGTTCTATATAAAGCCAGATTGAACTTTTGAACTAGAAGATAATACCTCTGCAAAAATATTATAGTTAAAGCTCTCAGTTCAGTCACCAGTTCCAACCCTTCCATCTGCATGTATGACACATTAGCAGTTATTATATAGAATTATAGTACTATATAGTTTGAAAATTTCACAAACATACAGTTTATTTCAGTCATAATTACCTACAACTCCTCCCCCTAATTCCTCCCAGATCTAACTCTACCCTTCTTGCTACTGCATTTTTAATTAGCAATTAAGAGCTGTTAGCGGATGGCTAGGCAAGACGGCTCAGCAAACTCCTGCCTTTAAACTTGATGACCTAAGTTACAGTTGATCCCTGGAATCCAATTGTGGAAGAAAAGAACAATTCCCAAGCATTTTCAGACCTGCACATAAATGCTACACACACACACACACACACACACACACACACACACTCAAAATACATAATTGTTTAAAGAGAAATGTGAGTGCTTAAGAACCCCCTGCTACATCAAATCTATATACCTTATTATAAATTCTGTATTTGAAGATAGTTATGTAAGGAAAAGACATAATCCAAAATAGACATATTAGTCCAAGAGGAGACAAAGAGCAAAGTTATAGTTCAATGAGAACCATGGAAAAGAAAATACTTTCAAGTCACAGAATATCTAAACTAAAAAAAGATGTCACTAAAACGAATAGTAAAGTGGTTGTGAAACTCATACTCAGGAACTGCATAATCTTTTATCATAATATTCTGCTTACTGAAACAATAGATATTAACCAATAAGAATATTTTCCTAGGGGCTGGAAACATGGCTCAGCAGGTAAGTTCCACTAGGACGAACAACATGAGGTCAACCTCTGGGACCTACATAATGGAAAACAAAACTACAGCAGGTTGTTCTCTGACCTCCACACTGTGCCAAGGCCTTCGCATCCCAATGCACATACACGCAAATAAGTAAATAAATGCAATAAAAATTGTTTTAAGCCTTGATAATAAGACAAAATACTTCCCTATTACTCTATTATTAATGGCTACAAGATGCAGATACAGAGATAAATTACCTGTACAGATTCACATGCACCCAGCATTAATTCTGACAACTGTGGATCAGAAGTAGTCTGATTTTCACTCATAATCTCATAATCTTGAGAAGGCTGTAATTTTAGAATCACTGAATTCTTATGTTCAACCGGTCCTTCTTCGTCACTGGAAACAACAACTAAAAAGGAAAATGTATTTTAAATGTGTCACAATAATGACTTAAAAGTAACTTTCTAACTAATTATCTTTAATAATCACATTAAATCTAACATATATATTCAAATTAAATCTAGACTATTTTTCATGACCTTATTAGTAGTAGTTACATACAGAGTCCATATGAGCATTATTATACAGTAGCTTCCTACAGTCCAACCCTCTAAAGAATAAAGGTATGTAAAGATGACTAAAGCCATAAGTGAACAACAGTACACTCCGGGTAGTGAGTGTCCCCAGAGATGTGCTTCATCCTGTAGGTGTTACCGCTGAGGTGATTAGAGCCTTTCAGGGGTGGGGCCTAGCAGTGGAAGATCTTCAGGTTACTAAACATCCTTAGGTCACTGGGACTTGCCAGAAAAGGATATGAGTTGTCTGCCCAACCTGTTCCCTTTGCTCCCCAGAGAATAAAATATATGGTTTCACTCTATTGTGTGCTTCCTGGCATTCCTTGCTACCTAGAACATTGACAAGAGACCCAAAGCACTGGGTCCACCCAATCCTAGACTGAAGCCTATATAATTTTAAACAAAAATAAATCTTTTCCTCACTTCTCTCTTTCAACTATGAACCAAAATCAATCTTTTTATTCTTTCTTTCCTTTTCCTTTCTCTTTCTTTTGTGCAGGAGAGTGAATCTAGCATCTTATAAATGCTAACTGAGCACTATGCCACTGAGCTATATTCCCAGCCCAGTCACTTTTTTAAGTAATTAAAGCAGGGATTTTGTTAGTGTTAGAACTAACAGGAGAGTTTACAAATTCTAGTTCTAAGTAAATATTGTGATATCACTCTGAATGGTGCCCTAAGTCACATTAGTTCCTTGAGGAAGGAGAATTAATGGCTACAAGATACAGATACAATCATCGTGTACCCTGTAGACTTCTGGATTTTTGCAGCAGATGACTATGGTTAAAATTAACTAAATCAAAATTAATGACAATAGTCAAACTGCATTAAAATTCCACTTCAACAATATCACAATAATAATGGTCTTCCGAGAAGTATTTTTGTAATTACTGGGTTACTTCATGGTAAATACTTTTTAAAACTTACTCTTAGGACTAGAGAGAGAGTTCACTGATTACAACCACTTGCTATTCTTGCAGAAGACCTGAGTTCAGTTCCCAGCAATGACATGGTGGCTCAGAACCACATGGAAGTCCAGTTCCAGGGACTCTGATGCCTTCATTTGGTCTCTGAGGGTATACATGTGATAAACATACATGCACAGCAGCAAAACACTCATATACATAGAATAAAAGCACTTACTATTTCCGGACTCCATCTGCCTACCCAAATCAGTATTACAAGGTTTATAAGGGATGCTTGCCCTCACCTTAACATTAATCATTTCCCAGAAGCCCAAGCAGCTTACTGCCTTAGCAAAATTTGAGAGGAACAAGAGCTTTGAGTAGAGCTTTGAGAGCGAGAGTCTTTCCAGTTTCTTTTACTTACTTGGCTCAGCTGACATCAACAACTGGTTCTCTTCACTGTTTCCTCCTGGAGGAGGTGCTTCCTTTACAGTCAATGCCTCGCCCTTCTCAGCCGCCGAAGAATTCTCTGCCACTTCACTAGAAACAGAGCTCTCCGAGCTTTTGTTGGGTGAGCAGGCCCTTCCAGAGGCAGCACTAACATTTGGCTCCTGAACCACGAATGAGCACACGTTAGTGGCCTCGGTCTCCAAAGAGTCTGGTGTGAGTCCTTCGGGTGGTGCTGGGTCCTGGTGAGAGTCTTCACTGGACTCTTCAAGCTTACTGGAGACTGTAGACTCATTTTCTTCTTCTTTCTGAACATATTTTTGAAAGTAAAGAAATTGCATTTTTCCATTTGGTTTTTCTATGGCTTAAACTCATAAGGAATACCATTAAAAATGTATTGTTTTTATAAGTATATAGACAGATAGCTACAAGCTATACTAATTATCCTTGGCAGTGCCACCCAAGTATGACGATACTGAATTTGACCTATTAAATCTGATGCCTAAATAATTTTTAAAGGGTCAAGTAAAAAACTTCCACAGGGAGGAGTGGTGCACGTCTTTATCACAGCACTTGGGGGGCAGAAGTATCTCTTGGATTCAAGGCGAGTCAGGACCACACCCAGAGACTCTGTCTCAAAAAAAAAGGAAAAAAGAAAGAAGGAAAAAATCCTTCAGGTATCACAGCTAAGTAAACTTAGAAGGGTTTTAATATTTTTATTTCCAAAATTAGTAACAAAAAAATTGCTTTTGGTAAAAGGAGAAGAATCTAAGAGTGAACATAAAAAGTTATGAAAAGGCGCCGAGAGCTGAAAGCCAATCCCAGGAGCGCCTACACACCTCAGAGCAGAGGTGAGACCAACTTCTGCTTCAAGTGACCTGCGGAGTGGACTCAGAAAACACAAAGGCAAAAGTCCTCTGGGACAGGACACTTCTGGTTTCTGGCTGTGCCTGGAACTGAACTGAACTGATCCAACAGCTCCCTGCATCCAAATCCCGTGGGGGAGAGAGCTGAACACCCAGAAGTGAGGAAAATCCTGAAAACTCGGGACAGACAGACACTTCTGAATACCTTTGCCCACATGCCTGGCCCAAGAGGAAACTGCATAGTGTCTCTGGATACAGGAATATAGGCGCAGTCAGCACCAGGAACCTGCTGGTCCAGCCTGCGCCTGGAACTGAACTGAACTAGTCACACAGCTCCCTGTGCCCAAATCCTGTGGAGGAGAGAGCTGGACCCTCAGAAGTGCGGACACTCCTGAGAACTCAAAGGAGACTACCCTCTGCCCATATTCCTGACCCAAGAAGAAATCCCCTAGCACCACCTGTGCTCCCTAGGCACAGGAACCTAGGAGCAGTCAGGGGCAGAACCTTTCAGGTTTCTGCCTGCGCCTAGAGCTGAAAGCCAGTCATCAGGAGCACCTACACACCGGAGAGCAGAGCTCCCTGTTCCCAGATCCAGCTGAAAGAAAACAGGTCTACAGGAGTGCTGACACACAAGCCTACAGGAAGGTCAAGGCACTGTCAGAAATTGCAGAACAAGCTAACACCAGAGACAACCTGATGGTGAGAGGCAAGCACAAGAACCTAAGCAACAGAAACCAAGACTACTTGGCATCATCAGAGCCCAGTTCTACCACCAAAGCAAATACTGGATATCCAAACACACCAGAAAAGCAAGATATAGATTTAAAATCACATTTTATGATGATGATGGAGGACTGTAAGAAGGACAGGAATAGCTCCCTTAAATACAGGACAACACAAGTAAACAAATAGAAGACCTTAAAGAGGAAACAAAAATCCATAAAGAAATACAGGAAACACAACCAAACAGGTGAAAGAAATGGACAAAACCATCCAGGATCTAACAATGGAAATAGAAACAATAAAGAAAGCAGAAAAGGAGACAACCCTGGAGATAGAAAACCTAAGGAAGAGACAGGGAGTCATAGATACAAGCATCACCAACAGAATACAAGAGATAGAAGAGAGAATCTCAGAGACAGAAGATACCATAGAAAACATTGACACAACCATCAAAGATAATGTAAAATGCAAAAAGCTCCTAGCCCAAACATACAGGAAATCCAGGACACAATAAGAAGATCAAACCTAAGAATAATAGGTATAGAAGAGAGTGAAGATTTCCAAAGGGCCAGTAAATACCTTCAACAAAATTATAGAAGAAAACTTTCCTAACCTAAAGAAAGAGATGCCCATAAACATACAAGAAGCCTACAGAACCCCAAATAGATTGGATCAGAAAAGAAAGTCCTTACATCACATAATAGTCAAAACACTAAATGCACAAAACAAAGAAAGAATATTAAAAGCAGTAAGGGAAAAAGGTCAAGTAACATATAAAGGCAGACCTATAAGAATTACACCAGACTTCCCACCAGAGACTATGAAAGCCAGAAGATCCTGAGCAGATGTCATATAGACCCTAAGAGAAAACAAATACTATTTCTAGCAAAACTCTCAATTAACATACATGGAGAAACCAAGATATTCCATGACAAAACCAAATTTACACTTTCTTATCTTTCTACAAATCCAGCCCTACAAAGGATAATAGATGGAAAACCCCAATACAAAAGAAAGTACACCCTACAAAAAGCAAGAAAGGAATCTCCTTGCAACGAAACCAAAAGAAGAAAGACACACAAACATAATTCCACCTCTAAATACAAAAAATAACAAGAAGCAACAATCACTATTCTTTAATATCTCTCAACATCAATGGACTCAATTCCCCAATAAAAAGACATAGGCTAAAAGACTAGATACATAAAGAGGACCCAGAATTTTGCTGCATACAGGAAACATACCTCAGAGACAAAGACAGACACGACCTCAGAGTAAAAGGCTGGAAAACAACTTTCCAAGCAAATGGTCCAAAGAAACAAGCTGGAGTAGCCATTCTAATATCGAATAAAATCGACTTTCAACCAAAAGTCATCAAAAAAGATAAGGAAGGACTCTTCATATTCATCAAAGGAAACATCCACCAAGATGACCTCTCAATCCTAAATATCTACGCTCCAAATGCAAGAGCACCTACGTTCATAAAAGAAACCTTACTAAAGCTCAAATCACACATTTGACCTCACACAATAATAGTAGGAGGTTTCAACACCTCACTTTCATGGACAGATCATGGAAACAGAAATTAAACAGAGACATAGAAAAACTAACAGAAGTTATGAACCAAATGGACTTAACAGATTTATAGAACATTTCATCCTAAAACAAAAGAATATACCTTCTTCTCAGCACCTCATAGAACCTTCTCCAAAACTGACTATTTAATCAGTCACAAAACAGGTCTCAACAGATACAGGAAGATAGAAATAATCCCATGCATCCTATCAGATCACCACGGACTAAGGCTGGTCTTCAATAACAAAAATAACGTCAGAAATCCCACATATACATGGAAGTTGAACAACGCTCTATTCAGTGATAACTTAGTCAAGGAAGAAATGAAGAAATTAAAGACTTCTTAGAATTTAATGAAAATAAAAGGACAACATACCCAAACTTATGGGACACAAAGAAAGCAGTGCTAAGAGGAAAACTCATAGCTCTGAGTGCCTACAGAAACAGGAGAGAGCATACATCAGCAGCTTGACAGCACACCTAAAAGCTCTACAACAAAGAGAAGCAAATACACCCAGGAGGAGTAGAAGGCAGGAAATAATCAAACTCAGGGCTGAAATCAACCAAGTAGAAACAAAAAGGACCATAGAAAGAATCAACAGAACCAGGAGCTGGTTCTTTGAGAAAATCAACAAGATAAATAAACCCTTATCCAGACTAACCAGAGGTCACAGAGAGTGTGTCCTAATTAACAAAATCAGAAATGAAAAGGGAGACATAACAACAGAATCTGAGGAAATTCAAAAATTCACCAGATCCTACTACAAAAGCCTATATTCAACAAAACTGGAAAACCTTGAGCAAATGGACAATTTTCTAGACAAATACCAGTTACGAAAGTTAAATCAGGAACAGATAAACCATCTAAACAACCCTATAACTCCTAAAGAAATAGAAGTAGCTATTAAAAGACTCCCAATCAAAAAGAGACCAGGTCCAGACGGGTTTAGTGCAGAATTCTATCAGACCTTCATAGAAGACCTCATACCAATACTGTCCAAACTATTCCACAAAATAGAAACAGATGGAGCACTACCAATTCCTTCTATGAAGCCACAATTACTCTTAAACCTAAACCACACAAAGACCCAAAAAGAAAGAGAACTTGAGACCAATTTCCCTTATGAATATTAACACAAAAATACTCAATAAAATTCTTGCAAACCGAATCCAAGAACACATCAAAACAATCATCCATCATGATCAAGTAGGTTTCATCCCAGGGATGCAGGAATGGTTTGATATATAGAAATCCATCAACATAATCCACTATATAAACAAACTCAAAGAAAAAAACCACATGATCATTTCATTAGATGCTGAGAAAGCATTTGACAAAATTCAACATCCCCTCATGATAAAAATCCTGAAAAGATCAAGAATTCAAGGCCCATTCCTAAACATAGTAAAAGCCATATACAGCAAACCAGTAGTCAACATTAAACTAAATGGAGAGAAACTTGAAGCAATCCCACTAAAATCAGGGACTAGACAAGGCTGCCCACTCTCTCCCTACTTATTCAATATAGTTCTTGAAGTCCTAGCCAGAGCAATCAGACAACAAAAGGAGATCAAAGGGATACAGATTGGAAAGGAAGAAGTCAAAATATCACTATTTGCAGATGATATGATAGTATACTTAAGTGATCCCAAAAGTTCCACCAGAGAACTACTAAAGCTGATAAACAACTTCAGCAAAGTGGCTGGGTATAAAATTAACTCAAACAAATCAGTAGCCTTCCTCTACTCAAAGGATAAACAGGCTGAGAAAGAAATTAGGGAAACGACACCCTTCACAGTAGTTAGAGGAATTAGAGAAAGGATTGAAAGAACTGAAGGGGCTTGCACCACCATAAGAGCAACAATGCCAACCAACCAGAGCTTCCAGAGACTAAACCACTACCCAAAGACTATACATGGACTGACCCTGGGCTCTAGCTGCAGATGTAGCAGAGGATGGCCTTGTTGGGCACCAATGGGAGGAGAAGCCCTTGGGCCTGCCAAAGTTGGACCCCCAGTGTAGGGAATGGCGGGGGGGGATAGGTCCGAAAAACCAGGAAGGAAACACTGTTAATGAAAGGGGAGAGGGATGGGGGCTCATGTCCGGGAAACTCTGAAAAAAAAAAAAAAAAAAAAAAACCATGAAATGTAAATTTTAAAAAATCCAATTAAAAAAGTTATGAAAAAGTGTTGATTCGACATCATTATTACTTCATTACAAATGTAAATAACCAGAGACACTACAGGGTCCTGAATGATTTGATTCAAAGGAACCAGAAAGCTACCTCTTCTATTTCTGGAACGACGTACTTTTTTACCTAAATGACTACAGCAACTTTTTCTTGCATGCATCTACTCTAAAGAAGCTTCAACTTTGTTCATTTGACAAAAACCTCATGAACTAAAATTTAATTACTAGAGGGATAGTGTAGGAAAAAATCTAGTGTTGATTGCACAAGTTGAGAAAACATAGCTCTACAAATATATGACTGCTCAGGCAGAGTCAGTGGCTCTTTCCAACAGAAAAGGGTGCATATAGGACAGCCATACACAGAAAATAAAAAATAAGTGACTTCTAATTTTTCTTTTATAATCTTTTGTAATTATATATATATATAAAATAATACTCTAAAAGTAGACCTTTAGAAATAGGTGGTGTAGCCGGGCATTGGTGGCTCATCCCTTTAATCTTAGCACTTGTGAGGCAGAGGCAGAATGATCTCTGTAAATTCGAGGTCCGAGTGGTCTACAGAGCAAGTTCCAGGACAGTCAGGGCTACACAGAGAAAGACTGTCTCAAAAAACCAAATCAAAGAAGAAAAAAAGAAAGGAAGGAAGGGAACAAGGGAGGGAGGAAGGGAAGGAGGGACGGAGGAAGAAAGAGAAGTATTATACCAAAAGTTATTATTTTTAATAAGTTTACTTTAAACATGTTAAAAATGGTAAATACATGCTAATGATAAAAATCTGAAAGTGATTTCACGGAGTAAGTGAATCGGGTTCAGTTAAAATGAGAAAAAATAGTATTTGGTAAAAGCAGCTTTACTTTTTAAATAATATACAATACTTTGTATTTGCTTTAATAATTCTGCATTCTGAAAATAATTTTTAGTATTTTTTAATAAAATTTGAAAGGCTGACAAGATGGCTAAGCAGGTATAGGTGAATGCCACCAAGTCTGACAACCTGAGCTGGTACACACATAGTAAAAGAAAGATGCTAAGTCCCAAAGACCGTGTACACACACACGACAAGACGCACACACACACACACACACACACACACACACACACACACACACACACACACACACACACACACACACACAGAGAGAGAGAGAGAGAGAGAGAGAGAGAGAGAGAGAGAGAGAGAGACGGGGGGGTGGTGGTGGTGGGGAGACAGAGACAGAAAATAAAATAAATATAGTACAATTTAAAATTTTAAAAATCAAGTTTGCACACAACTAGAAAAAAAATGAAAGAAATCCAGTAAATCGGAGAGTTCAAAGAACTCATTTTTATCACAGCACAAAAATCATTTCCTATGACATTTAAATACATCTACTTACTATATATTCTGTTGAATTATCCACAGAAGACTTAGGATTATGAGAATTATGAAAATTACTTCTTCCCCTTTTCTTTCTCTTCCTGGAAACTGGAGTATAGTCCGTTTCTGAATGAGAATATGAAGTGTTCTTGTTGCTGGTCCCCTCTTCACGATAATCACCTTTATTTCCACTATTTAAGTCTTTAAAAAAACACAAAATGCACAGTTATGCCCAAAAAGTACACAAAATTTCCTTTTACATGAATTCATAGTAGTACTGAGATTACTATGCTGCTCACTAAACAAAACTCTCCAGTGACAGTGAGTGAAAATATAGAAGGTGTATCCTATATGTTGTTGTTTTTGTGGTGGTGGTGGTGGTGGTGGTGGTGGTGGTGGTGGTGGTTTGTTTTTTGAGACAGGGTTTTTGTTGTAGGCCAGGCTACTCTGCAACTCTCTCTGTAGTCCAGGCTGGTCTCAAACAGATCTACTTGCTTCTGCCTTCTGAGAGCTGGGACTAAAGAGTCTCACTAAAATATGGAAAATCTGTCTTTTACATTGTCTGTTTTAAAAACTAGTCACGATGTATTTCACTTAAAAGTAAAGGCACTAAAATTTAAGAGTAAAATTATGATTGCTGTTCTTTGAAAAGAAGCCCAACTGTCTTTCCTCATCAGCTGTCTCTGAAATGTGATTACTTACAAGAATATAAATATGCTTGATGTCTGTTTCTTCTTTTAATAATCAAAACTCTCCCCATCTAAGTACCCAATAAACCCACCGTTCTGCAGTGAAAAACTTCCTTAAGTGAAAAGCACCATGTTGGAAGCCTATGCCAATCACCACTAAAATATTTTTGTATTTCAGTTACAATATATGCTACACAAAAATATCTTATGTTTTAAAGAAGAGCTTAAATTATTTTATTTTCTAAATCATCATCATGAAAACCTACTCTAATTTTACATTACCAAATCACAAAGCAACATTTAGTCACAATGTATATTCATTTAAAAATTACTGGCTTCAACTTTCCAATTAAAAAAATGAAAAATATTCTATTCCTTCTCCCAAGAAAATCAGCCAATTATCAACACAATACTTTTTAAAACAAATTTTATTTGTATTAAGAATCATTAAAAAGTCAGGTATAAGGCTGGAAAGGTGGCTCAGCGGTTAAGAGCACAGACTGCTCTTCCAGAGGTCCTGAGTTCAATTCCCAGCAACCACATGGTGGCTCACAACCATCTGTAATGGGATCTGATGACCTCTTCTGGTGTGTCTGAAGACAGCTACAATGTACTCATATACATAAAATAAATAAATCTTTAAAAAAAAAAGTCAGGTATAGGAATATATGGGCAGTACAACTTGAAGTCAATGCACAGTTAAAAATAAGACATGTGGGCTGAAGAAATGGCTCAGAGGTAAAGCAATATGTTCAGTTCCCTGAGTTCAATTCCCAGCAACCACCCGGTGGCTCATGACCATCTATAGTAAGATCTGATGCCCTCTTCTGGCCTGTAGGCATATACGCAGGCAGAACATTGTAGACATAGTAAGTAAATAAATCTTTTTTAAAAAATGAGAAATGATGAACAGGGTATGTTCAGAAGAGGTGAATCTGGGAGAAGTTAGGAGGAGGAGTGAGATTACATGTTCAAAATACATTGTATAAAATTCTAAAAGATTAATTATATTAAAAGATCAATAACAATTTCTTAACATAAATACTATATTGAATTATAATTTCTCAATAAAAGTATTACAGTAAAAGACTTAGAAGAGTCAGGTGTAAGTAGGCGCAGCTTTAATCCTAGCACTCAGGAGGCAGGGGCAGGCTGATTGCTGTGAGCTCAAGGCCAGCCTGGTCAACACAGAGAGACCCTGTCTCAAAACAAACAAATACAAACGACTAATGAAGGGAAAGGGGACTTGAGAATAGCTAAAAACTGCATTTTATAGGATCCTACATTCAAATAATTTATTACTTATACAGGAATCAAGCCAAAACAGGAATAAACTTATTATATAGAATTGGGCATTTTAAAACTAAAGGTCTACTAATGTACTATACACAATCTAAATCTAATTATCTTTTTATTATTATTTTGTATTTGTTTTATTTGGCATATATAGTAATGCATTTCATTTTGAAGTTAGATATTATGACACCTCCTGGCAGTGTTCTGCCTACTGAGATTGGTTTAGCCATCTTTTGTGTTTCCATATTAACACTTATAATTTTTTTCTAATACCGTAAAGAAAGTTCCTGGAATTTCTGTGGAGATTATACTGAATCTGTGTATTACTTCTGGCAATCTGGTCATTTTACAGTATGGTGTTGATTCCACTGATCCAGAATCTGATGATCTGAGTAGGTATGACCTTCATAGACTCATCTGTTTGAATGCTTGGTCCATAGGGAATGGCATTATTAGGAGAATAGCTTTGTTGGGCTTCAATGCAAGGAGAAGCCCTTGGTGTAGGGGAATGTCAGGGTGGGGAGTGGGAAGGGGTAGGTGCATGGGGGAGCACCCTCATAGAAGCAGGGAGAAAGGGGATGAAATAGGAGGTTTATGGACAGGAAACTGGGAAAGGGAATAACATTTGAAATGTAAATTTAAAAATATTCAATTTTTTAAAAAAAAGAGGAAAAAAGGAGGTGTGGTCTTATTGGAGGAGGTGTGGCCTTGTTAGAGGAAGTCTTTCACTATGGAAACAGGGCACTGAAGTTTTAAATGCCCAGTGTGATATCAAATCCAGTTTCCTCCTGGCTTCCTGAGGATCAAGATATAGAATTCCTTCAGCACCATGACTGTCTTGGGGCTATCATGTTTTCCACCTTGATGTTAATGAACTAAACCTCTAAAACTTTAACCCAGCCCCAATTAAATGTCCTTTATAAGAGTTGCCTTGGTCACTGTGGCTCTTCAGAGCAATGAAACCCTAAGACACAAAAGGAAATTTTAACTAAAGATTCCTAAAATAAAGTGAAAAATGATAGCACAACCTACTAGAATTTCTGAGATAGAGCCAAGGCAGTACTAAGAGGAAAGTGTATAGCAGAATAAAAGCCATGTCTGTGTGACTACAAGAGTGGGTAGAAGTTAAAACAAACAGCAAACAAAACTGAAAACAACAATTTCAACAGCAAACCAACCTAACGCCACAGACTCAGTCACTCTATACACACACAAAAGGGAAAAAAACATCGTTCAAAATTAACCTTTGGGATCAGCAAATAAAGAAATACATACGTAGGTATCTAAATAGATGTTTAGGCCATTTTATTTGTATTAAATAACTCCCATTTATTTTTGTTTATCCATAATAAAAATCATTGTAAATACAATAAGGAAAATCTGAACTTCAGTTTTCTAGCAATCACAAACCTTTAGACTGAGGGGTAACCATCTCAGGCGTGATGTCTCCATCATCCCCCTGCTCCTGTCTCCCATTTGCAGCCTCCTTTGCAGAAATGTCACCTGTCCTACTTGGTTTTGAGCCCCTGCAAATCAGAAATTGTATCATATTTATTTCCTTTTTTTAAAACTACCATTTTATAAAAGATTTGTATATTTATTTTATGTATATGAGTATACTGTAGCTGTTCTCAGACACACCAGAAGAGGGCACTGGATCCCACTACAGATGGTTGTGAGCCACCATGTGGTTGCTGGGAATTGAACTCAGGACTCCTGGAAGAGCAGTTAGTGCTCTTAAGCACTGAGCCAGCCCTTATATTCCTTTCTAATGAGACTCAAATATATTTGGAGAACACATGGTACACATTAAATTAAAATCCAATAGGCTAAAAATATATTCTCATATGTAATCCTATATGATATAGGCCCTGGAAAGAAAAATACTGAACTCAGATTTGAAAGTAAGTTTTCTTCTCCAAAGGACTTTGGAGAAAGAGAGAACTTCAGCACTGTTCCTGCAATATGAGCAATATTGCATAATTCAATAAGTCAAAGACAAAAGGTAAATGTGAATGAGCCAGTGTGTGATAAAGCAAACACAAACCAAAGCTACTGCTAATATACCTCAAAAATGGTGCAAAAAAAAACAAAGAAAAATAAAGATCAGATTGGGTTAACCAATCTTATCTATATAAAATAATTTAAAATCTAAGGTGCAAGCAAACTAATTAAAATAAAAGATTGAGGGAGAAACAAATTTTAGTCTCAATGTGGAGATGCACTGCTATGATCCCAGCCTCTGGAGGATCTCTGTGAGGTCAAAGCCAGCCTGGCCTACACAATGAGCTCCAGAACAGTGAAGGCTGCACTGAAAAGACCTGATCTCAGAAAAAGAAAAGAACAAAAGAAACAATTTTTTCCATGATAAGAATAAAACTTTTAACATTTTTGAAAATACAAAAGAAAATACATATAAAGGAAAATAAAAACTTTGGCCTAAAGAATTCAAACCTATTTGAGCAATAGATTACTTAAAAGAGTGTAAAAAATACCCTCTTGACTTTCCAAAATACTTCCTTTTAAAACATAAGCAAATGTGATACACACACACACACACACACACACATACAATGTTGTTGTAAAAATATAAAAAATTAAAAAAGTAATGTCTTTTATCCCCACTAGGTCCAGCACCACGGTGCCCCCTAGATATCTGCTGGGTATCTTAATTCTCAGTCAGCAAAGCGTCTCACCCACTTTGCTCCATCCCATATCACACTGCCAAAGGCCTCTCTCTCTGAGCCTGGCAGCAATCTCTCTACCCATCTAGTTCCCAAGGCAGGTTTCCATGCCAGAAGCACAAATCCAACTCTGTGGTGGCCCAGACCAGCCGCCGCACACTCTCTTAAATCTGCACATGAAAGAATACACAACACAATAACCTTTAGCCCAATTGATAAGATATAATTGCCCACCTAAACATACCAAACCCAATACACATCCATCCCTTAAAAACATCCGTAACAACCTGTAAAGGTACAGTGTGGAATCTTAACATCACCCGCCATATTGTCCTGCCATGGCTTCTCTCCCTCTCCCTCCTGTCTCTTCCTCCTTTCTGTTCCAGTCTCCTCCTCTTCCTTCAAACTTTTCTCCCGCCCATCCTTCCTTCTCCTCCAATGACAGGCCTCCTTCTATCCTGTACCTGCTCCTCATCCGTGACATCATCCCACAACAATATATTAGTTAAATCTCAGTACGTGTAATGTAATACTATTCTCTATACATGAAGACATACATTTGAGCAGTTACAATGTTAAAATGCAAGAGATTTACAACTGAGGTAAATCAAATAAGTGACAGTAACAACAAAGATGCGTAACAATAACCTAGAACTAAAATGATCAGAATGTAAGAAATGAATTGTAAACTTAAAAGTTATAGTAACCAAATAATACCAAAGTAGTGTCATAATAAAAGGATCGGTCACTCACTCCTATGATTACACCACTGAACCCTTTATATTTACTTTATATAGTGTGTTTTACTTATAAATTAGAAACTAAAATCTCAAATACTCAAAATAAGACAATTTCACTTACAAAAAACTGTTGACACTAAGTCTATTCATTGTAGTCAGCTTTCAAGTCTCAGTCATGAAATTTAAGGTTTAAACCATGTAAGTAACACTATATGGTATTTTGCTGGATTTTTTTTTTTTAAGTTCTCAACAAAATACCACTAGACACAATAACAAAACTTTAAAAATTGAAATGAAGTAAAAAGTAATGAAATGGAAAAAAAATACTGGAGCAGAATTTTTTTCTTTTCTTTTATTGGGTATTTTCTTTATTTACATTTCAAATGCTATCTCCTTTTCCACTTTCCCCTCTGGAACCTCCCTATCCCATCCCCTATCCCCCTGAGTTTTAAATACAAATAATCCCTGCGTGAAGAGAGGAGCTGGAGGTGGCTCCAGGGTTGGAGGGATGTGGGAGAGCAGCACCTGAGTGCGGGTCCCCAGCACACACACAGGTGTAGCACTACACTGGTCTCAAAAGCTGGGGTTTGGAAGAAGCCTGAAACTCCAGTGGCAGGCTGATGCATGCAGAGAACGTTGCAAGTAAACACAATAGAATTCTATTCAGCTGTGAAGAATAATAAAAATTCTAGCAATGCAGCTAAGTGCTAAGTGACATAAGCCAGACACAGAGAGATGAAGAGTGTATGTTTTCTTTCAGATGAAGAATCTTGATTTAAATTTGGATATACACAACGGGTACAGTACAGGAGGAGGGGTATGGCGGGATGAGAGTGTATAACATACATGTGACATGACAGTAGTAGACATATCTGAAGGACGAAGGGAACTGGCCAAAGAGCAAACCTATCAAAGCATAATGATATATGTGTGTAAAACGCCGCAGTAAAAGCTAGACAAGTGGCTAAGAGGACATACTTGCTCTTGAGGAGGATCCAAGTTCAGTCCTCCAGAGCACCAGAGTTCATTGGGGTTGGGCAGCTTACCACCACCGTTAACTCCAGGGCACCAGTACTCACTTGTACACATGTATGTGCACACACACACACACACACACACACACACACACACACACACTTTAATCTTTAAAACATGTCAAAACAAAGGTGATCATTTTATATGCTAGTAATTAATTTTTAAAGCTCATTAAGTAAATGATTTAATGTTATGCCTTAATTTCGAAAAAGAACAATAATAACAGAAAGAAAAACAGTAAAGATTTCAACAGAAACATAATCCAGGATAACAGTGCAAAAGATGAACAAAACTAAAAGTTGGTCATTTGAAAAGGTAATAGGTGAGTTGTTAAGTGCCATTAGAAAAACTAAGACAGTTGAAAATTAGAAAAATGGAGATACTACAACAGATAACTCTAAAGAAAATCATAAGAATATTACAAATTATATGGCCCAAATCAGAAAACTCTGGGAAAAAAATTATAAACTCCTAAACATATACTAACTCCCAAGACTTATTTATGAAGAATTAAACCTGTTTAGACCAATAATGAAATCTGATTAGTTATAAAAACCTTTTCTATCAAAGAAAAGTCTAAAAGGTGATGGCGTCACTACAAAGGCGTCACTACAAAACTCCATCCCCGAGAACATAGGTAGTACAAAGCCAGATGAGTCAGAACCACCAGGAGACTCCCAAGACAATACCAGCTACGGTCAGCTGCCCTTGGCTGCCTTCCAGAACTTGAAGGGAAGACCCTGCTGCTGAAGACACCACACACTTGAGACACACGACTTGGAGAAATCCAGCTGGATATGGCCTGAAAGCCTCCTCCTCCCTGAAAACCAGGTCTCATAGTATCTGAAGGTTCTGTGCAAACTGCCAAGGGGGAAAGCAACAGTCCTCCCAGATGTAACCTGTGAACCATAGGTGACCGCATGGCATGATTTCCCCAAGGGTACAATGGTGGTTACGTCGTGGGTGTAAACAGCAGCCACCTAACTGGGCTTAAGACTCAGTCAGTAGGAGGAATTCACACCCATAGCTACAAACCGAAAAAGTTACCCGTGGCTGGTGAGGCCATGGACCCTAGGGGAGAATCTGCTGCTAACACTTTCCTAAACCAGAATAAAGTTTAAGTGCATTCTAATAATTTATCCTAATAACTTCATATGAATGTAGTTCTCATTTCTCATCAAAAATCTTTTTTGCAGCAGGTAAGAGTCCATTATAGAAAGACAAAACAGTTGAAAGAACAGAGAACAGAGCATGGGATCCCACTGACGCATCCACATCACGACCCCTACACCTAAGACTCAAGGACATCACAGAAGAAAGGAGAGAGGCTGCATCAGCGGCACCCGTGACATCTCAACAACAGGGCTCCCTAAGCTAACCTGAACAGTGACACCACCGTATACATGCTAAGGGGGACGGGAAAACCTCACAAGGTCCTTTCCCAGATGAAGAGCTAAAACAAGCAATGGCTGCCTAGAGAAAGAGATTTAATATTTTCCAGGGATGAACTCCAATCAATAGGTTACGCTTATCACCAGTCCTAAACATATAAAAGAGACACTAATGGACTCAGCAAGTTGCACTTATATATACATGTCTGTATGTATGCATAGATAAACAAAACAGTAATAACTAAAGAGAAAGAGGCCATGAATTTGAGGAAAACTGGAAAAGGGAATTGGGAAAAACAGAAGTGGGATGGGCATAGAATTATAAATACAGTGCTCATATATGAAATTCTCACAAAAACTAAAAAGGAAAGAACAATGTGTATCTAGAATAGGTCTTGGTTTAAAATTATTTCATGATTAATTTAAATTATAATAATTAAGGTTTATATGTTATGATAATGAACACTGCCATGTTGAATAAGCAAATATTCTACCTGAAGGAAATCATTTAAGTTTTCTATTCAACCCTGATATTTTCTATCAATTCTTGATTTCTGATGTAAATGAAAACTTTGTTTCCCAAACCACTCTATTCTGATTATCTGTAACAGGGAGTCATGACAGCTCTTGGCAGAATAAGGTTAACACAGAGCTTGTAATCTTCACATAGTATTCGCTCTTATCAAGTGTACAAGTGTGAAGTTTGCAGAGGAAACATCAGTTTCTATGGTTACACCCTGCATAATCTACTCTCAGAGTTTGTACTTGGTGTTATATATAATAAGTGTTGGCATGTTCCACATTCTCTAAAATAAGAGAATAAGAACAACAACAGGTAACGGACAGTCTGTCTCTGAGAAACTCTAAATAATTTCTATATACCATTGTGCTTTTGAAGTGGGTAAGGGTGGTTACAACAGATGCCAATCTACTCTGTGTTCAGTTATATTCCAGTTATATTGGGACATGTCTACTAACGTGATGGTATAGCTATGAATCTACATATTTCCACTAGGTATTCTGAATTCTCCTTTAAAAATGACCAGTTTAAAGAAAAGAGAGAACTACATTTTCATCAGTAGAGCTCTGAACTCCTTAAACTAAATGGTGAGGCTGATCAAGCTCTGACAAACGCTTTGGCCACAGTGTAGTGGGCAAGAGTGGTCTCAGATCATTCTGGCATTTTCAAGACAGAAGCCTTCAGTAGCATCAACTACTGCAATAACCTTTAATAAAATTTGTTTTATTGGCAGTAATAAGAAATAATAATGTTACTATTTATAAACAAGCATTGGATTACGGATTTTACTCAAATCTAAACATCAGTCCAAAAGGACATACACTCTTATCCCTGTTTTACAGAGACAACAAGGCACCTTCCAGTTTCCACCTGTGCTGAGAGCAGAGCCTCATCTCTGGATCCGAACCCACACAGCCCACACCCCAGTTGCAGCCTAACTCCCCAGGTATTCTGACATCCAGGATCACAGGTGAGACCCCCAAACCCCGCCCCAATACCCATCGTACCAGGACCTGTGACCCCTGGACGCAGAGTCCCCGCCCAGCCATAGGCCCTTGCTCTTTCAGATTCGACCTGTGCCAGGAGCACAATCTCCGCTCTAGATCTGAACCACACCTCAGTTGTAGCTCAACTCCCCAGGTATTCTGACACATCCAGGATCACAGAGTCGCAGGATCACAGGATCACAGCAAGCACAGGCTCCAGTCAGAAACAGGGAGGCCAGATAACACCAGATAACCAGATGGTGAGAGGCAAGCATAAGAATATGAGGAGGAGAAACCAATTTGACTTGGCAACATCAGAACACAGTTCTCCCACCATGGCAAGTCCTAAACAACCCAACACACCTATAAAGCAAGATTCAGATCTAAATATTCTTTTCATGAAGAAGATAGAGGACTTTAAGAAGGACATAAAAAAAAACTCCCTTAAATGAATACAAGAGAACACAAGAAAACAAGTAGAAGCCCTAAAAGAGGAAACACATAATCCCTTAAAGAAATACAGGACGACACAATCAAAAAGGGGAAGGAACTGAACAAAACTGTCCAGGATCTAAAATTGGATATAGAAACATTAAAGAAAACACAAAGGGAGACAGCCCTGCAGATGGAAAACCTAGGAAAGAGAACAGGAGTCACAGACGTAAGCATCATCAACAGAATGCAAGAAATAGAGGAGAGAATCTCAGCAATAAAAGATGCCATAGTAGATATCAACACAATAGTCAAGGAAAATACAAAAAGCGAAAAGCTCCCATCTCAAAACATTCAAGAAATCCAGGACACAATGAGAAGATCAAACCTGAGAATAATAGGTATAGAAGAGAGTGAAGATTCCCAACTCAAAGGACCAGTAAATATCGTCAACAAAATTATAGAAGAAAACTTCCCTAACATAATGAAATAAATGCCCATAAACATACAAGAAACCTACAGAACTCCAAACAGATGGGATCAGAAAAGAAATTCCTCTCATCATATACTAATTAAAACACCAAATGCAAAAAAAGAAAAAGAAAGAAAGAATATTGAAAGCAGTAAAAGAAAACTGTCAAATAACATATAAAGGCAGACCTATCAGAATTAGACCAGATTTCTCAACAGAAACTCTAAAAACCAGAAGATCCTGGGCAGATGTCATACAGACCCTAAGAGAACACAAATGCAAGTCCAGGCTACTATACCCAGCAACACTCGCAATTACCATAGATGGAGAAACTAAGGTATTTCAAGACAAAACCAAATTTAAACAAAATCTTCCCACAAACCCAGCCCTACAGAGGATAATAGAAGGAAAACTCCAACACAAGGAGGGAAACTACACCAAGAAAAAGCAAAAAATTAATCTTTTTCACAACAAACCCAAAAGAAGAGAAACACACAAACATAATTCTGCCTCTAACAATAAAAATAACAGGAAGCAACAAACATTGGTCCCTAATATCTCTCAACATCAATGGACTCAAATGCCCAATAAAAAGACATAGGCTAACAGACTGGATACATGAACAGGATCCAGCATTTTGCTGCATACAGGAAACACACCTCAGAGTCAAAGACAAACATTACCTCAAAGTAAAAGGATGGGAAATTTTTTTCCAAGAAAATGGTCCCAAGAAACAATCTGGAGTAGCCATTCTAATATCCAACAAAAATAGACTTTCAACCAAAAGTTATCAAAAAAGACAGGAAAGGATACTACATACTCATCAAAGGAAAATCCACCAAGATGAACTCTCAATTCTGAACGTCTATGCCCCAAATGCAAGGGCATCCACATTTGTAAAAGAAACATTACTCAAAAAGAAACAACAACAACAAAAAAAAAAACCTCAAAGCACACATTGAACCTCCCACAATAATATTAAGAGATTTAAACACCCCACTCTCACCAATGGACAGATCATAGAACCAGAAACTAAACAGAGACACAGTAAAACTAAAAGAAGTTACAGACCAAATGGATTTAACAGATATTTAACAGAACATTTCACCCTAAAACAAAAAATTATACCTTCTTCTCAGCATCTGGTACTTTCTTAAAAATCAACCATATACACAAAACAAACCTCAACAGATACAAGAACATTGAATAAATCACAGGTATTCTATCACACCACCATGGACTAAGGCTGGTCTTCAATAGCAACAAAAACAACAGAAAATAGCAACAACATGAAAGTTGAACAACACGTTACTCAATGATAACTTGGTCAAGGAAGAAATAAGGAAATTAAAGACTTTTTAGAATTTAATAAAAATGAAGGCACCACATACCCAATCTTATGGGACACTATGAAAGCAGTGATAAGAGGAAAACAGCTCTGAGTTCCTCCATAAAAAAATTTGGAGAGAGCATACACTAATAGCTTGACAGCACACCTAAAAGCTATAGAACAAAAAGAAGCAAATACACCCAAGAGGAGTAGAGAGCAGGAAATAATCAAACTTAGGGCTGAAATCAACCAAGTAGAAACAAAAAGAACAATACAAAGAATCAACAAAACTAGGAGCTGGTTCTTGGAGAAAATCAAATATCATCAAGATAGATAAACCCTCAGCCAGCCTAACTAGAGGGCAGAAAGACAGTATCCAAATTAACAAAATCAGGAATTAAATGGAAGACATAACAGAAACTGAGAAAATTCGAAAAATAATCAGATCCTACTACAAAAGTCTGTACTCAACAAAACTGAAAAACCTGGATGAAAGGGATGATTGTCAGATATCATGTACCAAAGTTAAATCAGGATCACATAAACCATCTAAACAGTCCCATAACTCCCAAGGAAATAGAAGCAGTCATTAGAAGTCTCTCAACCCCAAAAAGCCCAGTGCATGATGGTTTTAGTGCAGAATTCTATCAGACCCTCAAAGAAGATCTAATTCCAATACTTCTCAAACTATTCCATAAAATAGAAACAGAAGAAACACTATCCAACTCTTTCTATGAAGCCATAGTTATACTGATAGCTAAACCACACAAAGACACAACAAAGAGAACTACAGACCAATTTCCCTTATGAATAACAATGCAAAAATAAAATTCTCACAAACCGAATCAAAGAACACATCAAAACGATCATCCACCATGATCAAATGGGTTTCATCCCAGGAATGCAGGAATGGTTCAATATATGGAAACCATCAACATAATCCATATAAACAAACTCAAAGGAAAAAAAACACATGATCATCTCGCCGGATGCCAAAAAAGCCTTTGACAAAAATCCAACACCCATTCATCCTAAAGGTATTGGAGAGATCAGGAACTCAAGGTTCATATGTAAATATAATAAAAGCAATATACAGCAAACCAATAGCCAACATGAAACTAAATGGAGAGAAACTCAAAGCAATCCCATTAAAATCAGGGACAAGACAAAGCAGCCTAATCTCTCCCTACCTATTCAATATAGTACTCAAAGTCCTAGCCAGAGCAATCAGACAACAAAAGGAGGTCAAAGGGATACAAATTGGAAAGGAAGAAGTCAAAATATCACTATTTGCAGATGATATGATAGCATACATAAGCAACCCCTAAAATTCCACCAGAGAACTCCTTCAGCTAATAAGCAACTTCAGCAAAATGGCTGGATAAAAATTAATTCTAACAAATCAGTAGCCTTCCTCTAACCAAAGGATAAACAGGCTGAGAAAGAAATTAGGGAAATGACACCCTTCACAATAGTCCCAAATAATATAAAATATCTTGGTGTGACTCTAATCAAGCAAGTGAAAGATTTGTATGACAATAACTTCAAATCCCTGAAGAAAGAAATCAAAGAAGACTTCAGAAGATGGAAAGATCTCCCATGCTCATGGATTGGTAGGATTAATAGAGTAAAATAGGCCATCTTACCAAAAGCAATCTACAGATTCAATGCAATCCCCATCAAAATTCCCACTCAGTTCTTCTAGAGTTAGAAAGAGCAAATCTCAAATTCATTTGGAATAACAAAAAAGCCAGGATAGCAAAAACTATTCTCAACAACAAAAGAACTTCTGGGGGAATCACTATCCCGGACCTCAAACTATACTATAGAGCAATAGTGATTAAAAACTGCATGATAATGGTACAAAGATAGGCAAGTAGAATGGAACAGAATTGCAGACCCAAAAATGAACCCACACACCTATATGGTCACTTGATCTAAAGTGCAGATGTAGAGAAGGAGGAACACTTCTCCATTACTGGTGGGAATGCAATCTGGTACAACCACTCTGGAAATCAGTCTGGAGGTTCCTCAGAAAATTGCACATAGTACCACCTGAGCACCCAGCTATACCACTCCTGGGCATATACCCAAAAGGTGCTCCAACACATAACAAGGGCACATGCTCCACTATGCTCATAGCAGCCTGATTTATAATAGCTAGAAGCTGACAACCCAAATGTCCCTCAACAGAGGAACGGATACAGAAAATGTGGTACACAATGGAGTACTACTCAGCTATTAAAAACAATGACTTCATGAAATTCTTTGGCAAATGATGGAACTTGAAACTATCATCCTGAGTGAGGTAACCCAGTCACAAAGGAACACACATGGTATGCACTCACTGATGTGTGAATATTAAGATAAAAGCAGAATACCCATGATACAACTCACAGACCATACGAAGCTCAAAGAAAATGAAGACCAAAGTGTGGATGCTTCAGTCCTACTTAGAAGGGGGGAACAAAATACTCACAGGAGGTTGAAGATGGGAGGGACTTGGGAGGAAGAGAGAGGGGGAAAAGGAAAAAGGGGGTCAGTACTAGGTGTGGGAGGAGATGAGTGAAATGTACAAAGGGTCAGGAAATTGAACAGAAGTGAGTAGCAATGAACAGAGGGATGGGAACTGGGGGTGGCCACCAGAAAAGTCTCAGGTGCCAGAAAAGCAAAAGACTCCCCAGACCCAATGGGGATGACATTAGCTGAATGCCCAACAAAGGGGACAGAGAACTTGTAGAGACCATATTCAGAGGTTACGCATGGCCCCTAGTTGAGGAATGGGGCTACCCACATTTCACAAAATTTTAACCCAGAACTGCTCCTATCTAAAGGAAATACAGGGACAAAGAGTGGAATAGAGACTGAAGGAAAGGCCATCCAGAGACTGCCCCATCTGGGAATCCATCCCATATACAGCCACCAAATCCAGTCACTATTGCTGATGCCAACAAGTGCTTGCTGACAGGAGCCTGTTATGGATGTCTCCTGAGAGGCTCTGTCAGAGCCTTACCAATACAGATGAGGATGCTTGCAGCTCACCATCGGACTGAACATGGTAACTCCAATGGAGGAGGAGTTAGGGGAAGAACTGAAGGAGCTGAAGGGGTTTGCAACCCCATAGGAAGAACAACAATGTCAACCAACCAGGCCCCCCAGAAGTCCCAGGGACTAAACCATCAAACACTGAATAAACATGTAAGGACCCATGGCTTCAGATGCATATGTAGCAGAGGATGGCTTTATCCAGCATCACTGGAAGGGGAGGCTCGTGTGTCCTGCGATGGTTTGATGACCCAGCATAGGGGAATGATAGAGCAGTGGAGTGGGAGAGGGTAGGTGGGGGAGCACCCTTGTGGAGGCAAGGAGAAGGGGCTGGAATGGGGGTTTTGGAGGGGAAACCAGGAAGGGTGATAACACCTAAAATGTATATAAACAAAATATCCAATTTAAAAAAAAGATACAATGAACTTGCCAGGGTAACTCAGTGTGTTAGCAACGAAGATGAAAACTGAATTTAGATCTAGCTACAATGTTTATGCTTATTCCAAACATAAGAACTAAGGACATCTGAAAACAAATAGATTTTCAGAGGGCACATCAAAGATACCCAGAAATGTCACAACAACTTTTAAGGAACTAGAAGAGAGAGTTTTCACTGAATAGATCTTAGAAACAAACAGAAATTCATACTTATCATTATTTCATATTTGGTGCGAGGCCTGAAAAGCAGATTATGACAGATAGTTTCCTAAGCCTCTCACAGAGCTATTTTCTTAATTATATAAATGCATTCCAATGTAATTTATATTCTATAGAAAAAGAACATCATAAATTTCCACAAAAAGTGCTTAAATTATAACATGTTTATATTACATATTTTTTAATTTATGTATTTATTTTAATGGAGGAGTGCTTTATCTGCATGTTCACCTGCATGTCAGAAGAGGGCATCAGACTCCTTTATAAATGGTGCCCCATCATGTGGTTGGTTGCTGGAAATTGAACTTAGGAACTCTGGAAGAACTGTCAGTGCTCTTAACCTCTTAGCCATCTCTCCAGCCCCCGAAAAATGCATTTCTTAAATCTCTAATTATATATCAAATCTATTGCCTGGACAATAACACTAAAATTCTTTTAAATTAATTTTTAGTTATATTTCTTTTATGAGTCTAAGCGTTTTGCCTGTATATTTGTATGTGTGCTGGTTGAGTGCCTGGTATTCACAAAGGTTGTAAGAGGACATCTGATCCCTGGAAACTAGAGTTATGAATGGCTGCGGACTATCGTGTGGGTGCTGGGAACTGAACCCAGGTCTGCCAGAAAAGCAGCTGATGTGCTAAATGCTGACTGTCCTCTCAAGCCCAATCCTGGCATTTGTTTGAAGAAGGAAACCTGACAGAAGCTAGAATCGCATGGGAACAGTGTCTCCATGAAGGACTGTACTCTCCGTCAGCCTGTGAGCATATCTGTGGCTGATGTCTTAATTGCTATAGGCAGTTACACACAGGCAGAAAGTCTTGAGCTCTGTATGAATATGCTTGTGTTCCCCAACATAAGCAAGCAGGCATGAACATACATGCATTTACTTCTCTTTCATCTTGGCTGTGGATATGGTGTAACAAGCTCCTTCAAGCTCCTATAACCTGGAATTATGAAGTAAACTAAAACATTTTCCCATAAATGGCTTTTTGCCAGACTATTGTCACAAAATCAGAAAGGAGTAGAACAGAAACCTGATTACATAAATTATCTTTGATACTTCATGAATCTGAACACAGATATGAAAATTTCAGAAGTCTATAAGAAATAAAAAGTTTTAAAAGATACTACTTGTTAGAAATGTTAAGAAATTTGTTACAAACCTTTACAAGAGGGGAACCATCAGTATAAGATTTACAGTGAAAATACAAACTTGAAGAAGACAGTTGGGGAGCTGGGGACATTAAGAACAGAACGAATTGTCACTGAACTAAAAAAAAGCTCGAAATTCTACAGACTGAAAGCAGAAAATAAATTTGACTGGTATTTAGCAAATGAATAAACATTCTAGAAAAATCTAGAAGCCGGTCCATCTGAATCCCATTGGCCTGGGGTGGCCCAGAGAAAGATGCTCAAGTGCCCACTCTGGTCCCTGTGGCCTGGGGATGCTGGCAGAAACTCACTCAAATGCCCGCCCAAGCCAGGCCATCCTGGAGTAGCCGGAAGAAAGACACCCAAAAGTGTGCTTCAGGTGCCACGTTATCTGGGCGAATATGTGATGGGAAAATGGGAAGGTTGGTGTACACAGTGGAGAGGTGGGAGAGAACATGAAGCAGAGAGGCCCATATACTATAGATAAAGGTGGAACTGGAGACTCAATGGTGGTAAGAACAGGCAGGTATGAGGAGGCCATGGTGAGGTCTTACCCAAGGACCATGTCTGGGTCCATGTTCCTGCTGCCTGAGAGGTCTGTACTGATACCTGTGGCTGGCATTGCCACCAAAGGCCAAGCATGTGTCTGTGGTCTGGGATGCCACAAGAGACATGTGGATGTCTGAGTGGCCTGCACTGCCACCTGGGCTTGTGATGTTGCCAGGGGCCACATCGGGGTCCATGGTCCTATCACTATCACAGCCAGAGTCTGTGTTGATGTCCCAGGCCCACATTACCACCAAAGGCCATGCAGAAGAGAGTGGCTTCCCAGCAGCCTGAAGAGAGTCCTCTCTTGAGCTTTTGAATTAAGATGTAGAACTCTGGGCTCCCTCTCTAGCAACATGTCTACCTACAGGCTGTCATGCTTCCTGCCATGCTGACAATGGACTGAACCTCTGAAACTGCAAGCCAGCCTCAATTAAATGTTTGCCTTTATAAGAGTTGTCTTGGTCATGGCGCCTCTTCACATCAATTAAACCCTAAGACATCAGACCCAAGGGCACGAGAGTAGGAGCTGACCCTGCCCCTTGTCAGCTGCCGTACTTGGCAAGCTACCTGGGTCAGTGCTGGAGAGTTTACCCTGGTGGTGCTGTGCAGGAGGGCTGGCAGACTGACCAACTCAGCTCCTCCTAAGCCCAGATCCAGAGCTATGAGTTGGCCCACCCAACATCTACCCCATCTAAGAACTACTGGATGCACTAAAAGGGCTAGTCCTACACATCTGAAACTTGCAGGATCTCCATGACACAGGGTAACAACAGGATATCCAAGAGGAGTCCTGGTGAGGATCAGGGTTGATAGTGTAACAGAAGCCAGAGGCCTCAAACCAAACCAATGAGTCTCTGCAATGAGCATTTGCAAGGAAAGATGTATGGACAAAAGGGTGTACTGTGACACACTACAGCTTCCATGACAATATTTTTTGTTTGTTTTGGGGGTGTTGTTGTTTTCTTTTTTCTTTTTTGGGGGAGGTTGCAAGGGCAGAGGGTGGACCCGCAGGAACAGGGTTAAAGATAAGTAGGATTAGGGTTCTTGATGTGGAATTCACAAAGAATCAATAAAAAGTTTTTAAAAATCTGGGTGTCAAACTTGGTGATATACACACAAAGGAAGCACAGCATTTGCAAGAAGGCAAAGGATCACAGCTGAGCTACAGAGCAAAAGTTCTCTCAACAAATTGGGTAGAACTTATTAATTGATCACCTTCTACCCTTTTTTCTTATTTCTTAGTTCTAGACCCTCCACTTAGTACCTGAAACCAAGTGACTTAAGATCTATTTTTAAGTAGTACAGTAAGCTACAGTTGTTTACAAACCATCCTTGTCAGCAGTATATCTAGCAAAGCGCTAAATGCCAGATTCAGTTTTCCTAGTATAAACATAGTGCGTGAAAATGGATGGATGGGTGGATGGATGGATGGACAGACAGGTGAACGAATGTCTGGATGAATAGATGATGGCTGAATGGTGAGTGTATGGATAGATTCATAAAGAAATGAGCAGACAGATGAGTGGAAGAATATGCAGGAAGAGAAAAGAAGGGAGGAATGGAATGATTTCAATTATACCAGATAAATAGGTGTGAATAGTAAAGCAGGTAACTAAAGTCTCATTCAGTGTTTGTGTGGCCTGCATGTTGCCCCGTTGCTGGGGTGTGGGAACACTGCTTGGGCAGGTGAAACTCGGAGACACCAGGCTGCATTTATCCTATGTTTGCGTTGGGCGATGGGCTTGAGGGAAGTGCCCATATACCACTGGGGTGGGAAAATGCAGTCTAAGATGTGGGAGACCAAAGCTGGGGTCCCCTGACTCCCAGGCACCCCGTTGCCGCTGGAATCCATGCAGAGGAGTTGGAAACAAAGGGTTGGGAGTCCATGGACCTACAATGCCTACAATGAGGAGCCCAAGGCTGGGGCTCCCAAATTCCTGGACATCCAGATGCCGCTGGGTCATGGGGAATTGGGACCAGAGGAGGCCTGTAGGTTGAGGACTACAAGCCAGGGCAGGGGTGGGGGCAGGGGTGCTGGTGGGGGTGGGAAAACTTCAGTTTAGCTCATCAGCAATTGTCCTTAGCTTAGCAGTGATTGTCTGAGAGTGTGGAGGGGCCTTCTGCAATAGACTTAGATGGTGAAGCTCTATAGACAAAGGCTTCCTCCATGCTCCCCAGGGTGCTTCTTGATGAAATAGACAATCCTTGTTTCCAAACTGTTTATTGATTGTTCATTGTGGAAAATAAGTGCATAGTGTTCTTGGTGTGGACCAGAGATTAAATAGCATTTGCAGGAAGGAATGTCTGGAAAGAGAGGCTCATTGGCTAAACCCTCAGGGCCTCTAGATACCTCATTAGCATGGAGAACTGTATTCTGATCTATGTGACCATAGGTCATGTTCTTATGTAGGGAGTGTGGTCATGTGACAGGGACCTGGTCAGGAGCAGGTGAAGCTCCTATTGTCCTCTCAGAGGTTCCTGGGCTTCCAAACTTCTTCACCTTACCAAGTTTCCTGGTAAGGCCCACTGCCCCACCACTCCTCCTTTTCTTTTTATAAAGGAGAGGTGTCACTGGAACAACTGTCTCTTATGTTATTTGTAGTGAAAATTCCGGTTGGGGTGGGGTGTAAGCATCAAGTTAAAACACAACATAAGCCAGAGGGGTAAGGAGGGGTGGGAGCTAATAAGACAAGGGGTTATTGAACCAATTACTTGTTCAGTGCATTGAAACTGAAAGTGAGTTTGTACAGTCTGTGAGGATATTAACCAGTTTTAAACAACATTTGATTTATCTACATAAACATAATGTTTTCCTTACTATCATGCAAATTTCCCCAAGTGTGGCAGCCATTTGGCTTTAGCAAGAGTTTATCTGTCACTGGAAGGTCCCAAGGATATCCATGACTGTGTGTCTCAGAACTCTTTAGTCAGATGCTGTGTCTGGACAAAGGCAGCTTTATTGACGCAGGCAGGTCTGAAGAGATGGCTGGTCAGTCTCCATCGGACTGTGGCAGTGGCACTGTCTCTCTCCCTTTTGTAGAGATAGGCCTGTAGAGTAATCACAACAGGGGAGCAGAACCCCAGCAGGGGGATGTCTACACAGGGTGGGTAGTGTATATGCTCAGTTTGCTTGGGAGCACATCATGGTCGGTTGTTATGGTCCTAGGAAAAAAGCAAGGGTATTTGAGGAATTTAGTACTGGAAGGCAGGAGTTACCTGTGGGGAGTTACCTGTGTTATATAAAGGGAAGCCGTGGGAAGAACTGAAAATTCATCTGATTTAGTTGGTTGAGAAAGAAAATATGTTAATTATGTATCTGGGATAGGCAGTAACAGCTTGTCTGTAAAAGGAAATTGGTTGTTAATTAAGGATTAAATAATGGTTATTAATGTAGTTGGTTTGACATATGGGAGTATATTAAATATTATTTTTAAAGTTTAAAAGAAATTTTAGGACAATTAAGGTTTAGAACGCACCAATATTGTTTCAGGTGTTCCTGTTAGGGAGAAAAATAAACATTTAAATAAAGAGCGTGAAAATTTTAGGTTAAGGGTTTGAGGTGTGGTTTTTTATTTGTTTGGTTGGTTGGTTTTGGCTGTTTTCCAATTTTCATTAGCAGGATCCTATCTACTGTCCTTGCTTGGCAGGCTACTTTGCCTAGGTGGAGGGTAGGGGCCTGCTCTGCCATGCCATGGCTGTGGCTGTGGCTGTGGTTGTCTGCTCTAGCAGGCAGGTCCCTTTTTCTCCGTGTTTTTCCTTGGCTAGTATTGCTAGAAGGCAGGTGGTAGAGGGGTGTTTTTTGTACACCCTAAAAGTAGAGTGGAAAGAAACATAGCATAGAAACGTGGTGGCACCATATCAGCAGTGTCAGAAGGAATAACGAACAGCAGGCATTGAAGGAGGGTTTTTTGTTTTTTTGTTTTTTTTCTTTTTTCTTTTTCTTTTTTTCGGAGCTGGGAACCTGGAAGGAGTTTTTGTTAATAGTCCATTGGACTGTCTGGATTTAGACGGGGTTCAGTGCAGTAGCTACGCCTGAAAACATAGTTGGGAAGAAGACAGTGTCTGTCCTTAGAGTGGGAAGGCCTGGGTCTTTGGAACTAGTGCCAGGTGTTGCCCATGGGCTTCGTTTCATCTGGAGCTCTAACTCGAGTCTGCCCGGGTTACCAGCTGGGATATGCATCAGCTGAGTATGTCCCACACTGTAGGTGCCAGATGTGGTTTCACCTCTGGGATGTGGGAACATTGCAGACAAAACGCAATAATGTTATATTGCATTTACCCTATGCCCTCTGTTGGATGATGGACTTGAGGAAAAATGCCAATACATTTCAGGGGGTGGAAAAACACAGCTTAAGATGTGGGACTCCCGGGCATCCAGTTGCCACTGGAAACCATGCAGAGCTGGAACAGAGGATCGGTGGTCCATGGGTCTGCAAAGAGGCACCTGATGCCGGAGGCTTCCAAACTCCTGGACATCCAAATGCCACTGAGTCTTGAGGAGTTGAGAATGAAGGGGGCCTGTGGGTTGAGAACAAACCTGGGGCTGGGGTGGGGTTGGGGGTGGGGGCGATGGAGAACTCCTGCTTAACTCATCAGTGGCAAGTCTGGGAGATCAGAGGGGCCTTTTGCAGAAGGTGTCCTCCATGCTCCTTACGGCAGATCTTGACACAGTCCTTGGTTCCAAACTGTTCATTTGGAACTGTTCGTGCACACCACCTCACCAGGGTAGACCAGAATTAAATACCTTTTATAGGAAGGAATGTCTAGGAAGGAAGCTTATTGGCCAAAACCTCAGGGACTCTAGATACCTCATTAGCATGAAGAACTCTGTTCTGATTTATGTGACCATAGGTCATGTTCCTATACAGGGAGTGTGGTCACGTGACAGGGAGCTGGTAGGAAGCAGATGAAGCTCCTCCTGTCCTCTCAGAGATTCTGGGGCTTCCAAACTGCTCAACCTTACCAAGTTTCCTGGCAGGGTCCACTGCCCCACATGTTTGCATCAATTTTTCCAAAATAAAATAGACTTGGATTCTGATTACAAGCCATGAACTGCTGCTTACACAAGACATCCTACAGGTAAAAGTCACAGGAGCCACCAAAGTACATTTGTTTACATTTACAATAACACATATCTGTTTATATTTACAATAACACATAACATATCTGGAAGGAAAGATCGGGTGCATGAGAATAAACGCGTATTTTTAGTAGTTTATCACTAGACATACCTTTCAGATAAAAAGCTCTTGAGACGATTTACATTCTGACAAGACTCTAAGCTGCCATCAGCTGACGACGAAAGTTCCTCTGACTTCGGGCTGGCTGTATCACTCAAACTGGCCTCAGTTACAGATGGAATCTTTAAGTATTTTCTTCCTAATTCTGTCTGCCGAATATCCGTCAATATAACTCTGGGTATCCTGCCACATAAAATAACAAACACTGTACTGTACTAGAGTTTTCATGTAGGGGAGGAGAAAAAGAAAAGAAGGTACCCCATAAAGTTTTCCAATATTGTCACCTCAGTGCAAGTAAGCTCTATTAGAATTGCAACATTCAGGACTCAATGCATGAATACTCAAAACTTGTTTCTTACAAATTATAGGACAGATTATTAGCATGAGACCATAATGTCTTTAACTTTACTAACAGATGCTATAAGCAGTACTTAAAATTTAACTAATTTGTCTCAAAAATGCCTTTTTCTTTTCCAGTAGTTATTAAAAACACATATCACCACAAACCAATCCATGGCATTTATATTTTTATTTAAGAGCAAGATCCTTGATAAGTAACTAGACACTCACCAAATGACAAATGCTTCATCCAACAAGAAAGAAAACATTCAGATTACATTCACGATAACTCTAGATCCCACAAATGCGACAGCACACATACTTATGGTAATGCTTATGTCCACACAGTAATAGCATCGGTGAGTGAGCCAACAGGTTAAAGGTCTAGAAATTTACAGTGTATTTTTAAATACTTAAACTTTCTAAACTGGTAGACTGTATGTCAGATATACTATTATATGTCATGTATCTTTATAATCAAAAAACGGTAACATATTCTGCTTGGTTACTCATCTTCTATTCTGAATAAGTGCTTTGCCGCACTACAAAAATGTCTTTAAAACTATTTTTTTGCCTTGCATGTGCCAGGTCCAGGGTTTGACTCCAGCATGATGAGAGAGGGAGGAATAACATCTGACCCTATTGATTTGTTCAAATAAACTGTCCATTTTCAGGGGGGAAGGGGAGGGCAGTTAAGTTTTGCTACTATATTTTTAAAACATTTATTTAGTAGTTTTATTTGTGAATGTGTGGAAAGCTAGAAAGGGTGTCAGATGCCCTGGAACCAGAGTTATAGATGGTTGTAAAATACTTGGTACTAGGAACTAAACCTGGGTCCTCTGCAAGAGCACCCAGTGCTCTTACTTGCTAAGCCTTCACTCTAAGCTGAACTCCTCCTTGTCTTGTTTTGTTTTAAAACAGGTTCTCACTAGGTTGCATAAGCTGACCCAAAATTTGAGAGGAATCAATTATGCTTTAGCCTCTCCAGGAACTGGGCATAGAGCACAGGTATTTGGTTCCAAGCACAGGTTTTTTTTTTTTTTTCGGTTCCAACCCAGGGCCTTGTATAGGCAAGCGCCTTAAATACCATTTTTTTTTTTTTTTTTTATTCAAGATTTATTCATTTATTATATATAAGTACACTGTGTTCTTGACACACCAGAAGAGGGCATCTCCCTTTAGATGGTGGAGCCACCATGTGGTTGCTGGGAATTGAACTGGACCTCTGGAAGAGTAGTCGGGTGCTCTTAACCACTGAGCCATCTCTCCAGCCCATTACCATTCTTTAAAGTGTTCTTGCTTCTCCTTTATTGGATACCCTACTGCTGCCTGTACCCTGGACTATCTGCTGCCAGACCCTACCTGCCCTTGGGCGTTGGAGGTGAGGTGTTGTAGAGTCTGGGATACAGACTGCAGCAGCAGGTGAGAAACGCCCGCCACAGCGAGCTCACCTGAGCACTGCTGCAAGCTCCTTTAATATCTTCCACCTGCGCCCCCTGTTGGCCTTTTAAACAGCAGTTCCCGATTGGCTGGCATTGTCCGAGTTAGCAACCCTTGGTCTCCCAGGCAGTCTTCAATTAGGTCCTCCTGAAGGAGATGCCTTTGAGGCTGAGCGGCCCCTGGTGTTTATGCAGAGGTGGCCGCGCCATTCCTTCCTTCTACACCCCACATTCCCTTATCTATTACAAATATGTAGCTAACACAGTCTGCTGGTATTTTGTAGAAACAAAGGGCATATTTTAAAAAGCTTTAAGTATGTCTGCTTAAACAGAACGTCAACTCACTAAAGTTTATTAAATATGCAGAAGTATTCTTTTCATTATGTAAGTAAATAAAATGTCATCTCATTAAGTTTTATTAAATATGCAGAAATGCACTTTATTTTCATTATGTATTCAAAGACATTGTGCTACTTTCACTATATTCCATACACATAAAATGTGGGACCTTAAAAGAACTTTAGAACTAGGGCAATGGCCTGAAGACCTGAGAGGTCAATCCTTAGATCTCACATGAAGGTGGAAGGAGAGGATCAACTCTCAGAAGTTGCCCTCTGACCCCCACAGGTATGCTATAGTATGTGCCTACTCTCACATATCATACATGCATAGCCATTAATAACAACAAACAAAATTAACTACAGACAGTAACTTTAAATTAGTTCTCTATTTTCAACAGTGAACACCATTCCAAAGTCTTGAATGATGTGACCGAGTCTTCTAAGTAGCTCTTTCCTGAGGCCCGTCTTTGGACATTCTGTTTCTTTCATTCTAACAGTGAGTTATAGGTAACTAAGTATTTCTATAGGTGGGTACTTCAGGAAATCCTTGAATATCAATTTCTATCATAACCATCATAAAAAAAAGTTCTACAGTGATTAAATAGCATCTATGATCTAAATCCAGAGCTGATAGCTAAGTATAGTTCCCTTAAATTAAGGCTGAGAAGAGGGGAAGACTACCACCTGGTACACTCCAATTTAGAGACAGCCAAGCAGAGGTAGTTTTCATTAATGTTGTATCCTAGTTAATGCTGCTTTGTACACTCGAAGCCTGAACTATGCTTTGAAGCACTAGATTGAAAAGAAACGCTAGATGAGAAGTGGTGTGGGCAATAAAGAACCAAAAAGGAGTCTCAAGGTTTCTTTTGTGTAATCTCATACCATGTAGTACTCTAAAATAAGATTCAACTAAGACTCTAACACTTTAAGAAAAATATTGATCTGGGTGTGGTGACACATGCCTATAATTCCAACGCTTGAGAAGCAAAGAGATTTCTGGGAGTTCTAGAATAGCCTAGTCTATACAGTTAGACCTGTCTCAGGAAAAAAAAAAAAACAGAGAAAGAAAAAGTTGAAAGTAAAACAGAAATATATTTAAGTTATCACCAGATTTTTCCAAGGAAATACATTAATGCACATAGAATTTTATTTACTTAATAAAACAAAAGACCCTGATACACTAAACTGATTACTCAATTTGAGAATCAGTAAGGTGCTACCCATTATTCAAAAAGTGAATCCAAAAGTTTTAGGCTATACAAAGAAGTTTGGGGGCAAATAAAAGATAAATCAAAGAAAAAATGCCACTGTTCCTTAGTTTAAATACCTGACAATGGCATAATTTACAGGTGGCTTCAAGTGTTCACTTCCTAAAATAAACATTGTTTCCGAAATAAAGGGGTTGTGTACAAAATATTTTAGTCCTAAACAATTCTGGAGAAGATAAACTGAGAAAAAAATCAGCAAGGGGAGGGCATATTGCTCAGACTTTTCTTTTGAATAATAAACGATTGCCCAATGTCTTGAGCTTGTCTGGAGCCCCAGCATGGGAGCACAGCTGCTCGTAACCCCTGGGCTGCACATGTCACCTCACCAGTTCACAGCTACTGGGGGAGAACAAGTTGGCAGCTCCAGGATGGAGGCATATGGAGTGGGGAGGAAGTAAGAGAGCAGCTACCTAGCCAGCCAGATCCACCAAATCAACTCTGGGGATCGATGGGACAAGTGTTGTAGGCCCTCACATTCCATCCTCATGTTCTCATCTACACTGGGAGAGTTGGAAGAAGGAAAAAAAATCAAAAAGGGAAACCGAAAGCTTGAAAAGATAAAGAAATGTAAGCTGAATATGAAATGTAAGTCAGATAAACTCAAACTTCTTTCCTGGAACAGGAAAACCAAAATTCAAACAAAAATTATTTAAAGCTGCACTCCTTAAGGTGCCACAGACCTCTCCAATGCTGTCAAAGGGTTCAAGGCTATCCCAACATGTCCCTAATACTTTACTCTTCAACTAGAAAACACTCTATGACTGGGTGGAAAATGACACAGAACTAAATGAAAAAATAAATAGAATACCAAAGGTTAATGAAGTAATTAATGTATAAAGTAACACAGTAAAGTCCAATTTCTATTTTACTGCAGGAGGAAAAAGAAACCCTTATGGTTGAGGAGGATGAAAAGGTAAAGAGAGACACACGGCGCGGGAATTATGAGCACAGGCTGTAGGCGCTCACCACGAGTAACGCCTGCTTTAGGAGAGTTACTCACCATAATTTGTTTCTGAGCACTGATCACCTTAGCTCTACTATGGGAAGAGTACCTACGTCCCATAGTGAGAATTAAATGACAATAAACAAACAGATTTAAAGCAATTAGCACAATTGCTAGCCTGTACTATATCCAAAGTAAATGCAAGCTTGATTGAAATTCATATTACTGGAGTCTTGCTCAATGCCAATTTTGGTAACTATTAGACTCTGCAATCTAGTTGAAAATCCAACCTTTTGAAAAGTAAGTATAACTTCACACCTAGCAATGACTATGGTCTTACACTCAGTTCTTTAGAAATGACAGCCATTGTCTCATTCTTCTATCAGGTACGGATAAAACCCACTTGGGATACTTTGGGAGACAAGCGTTGTTTGATGTCATTACAGAATACAGACCTATGAGGTGTCCATATCCATTGGGGAGAGACGTCTTAGAACTATAAGTGTGTGCTCAGAGTCTCAGTAGTATGCTGCTGTGCTGCTATCCACAGCTACCTTGTATCTCAGACGTTCTCAAGCTTTACAGTCTATCCCAATCCAGAATCCAGAAAGGAGAGTGAACATGTCATATACTATATCCGATTAGTTTTCCTAAACACGTAAATGTTACTGGTAAATAATAAGAAGTAACTATAAAATTACACTTCAGAATATCAAAACATATACCAAACCAAAGCAGAAATGAATCCTGGAAAACAAGACAACAAAACTGTGTTGGAAAAGCTGTGCCTTTTCTCATGGCTCCATTGTAGGCTTATCCTCTCAGAATGTCTGTTACAATTTTGCGAAGCAGGGGCTGGAGAGATGGCTCAGTGGTTAAGAGCACTGACTGCTCTTCCAGAGGTCCTGAGTTCAAATCCCAGCAGCCACAGAGTGGCTCATGACCATCTGTAATGAGACCTGATGCCCTCTTCTGGTGTGTCTGAAGACAGCTACAGTGTACTCATATACAATAAATAAATAAATACATAAATGAATGAATGAATGAATAAATAAATAGGAATAAAATTATAGCAAGGCAAGAATAAGGTACAAATATGGGGAGACATTGAAAAAGTAATGTATATAATTATACAAGTCATCTCAAAAGCCATTTCTAATGAAGTATATTACAAACTTGTAATCATACCTCTTTTTTTTTTTTTCTTCTTCTTTTTTTTTTTTTTTGGAGCTGGGGGCTGAACCCAGGGCCTTGTGGTTGCTAGGCAAGCGCTCTACCACTGAGCTAAATCCCCAACCCCAATCATACCTCTTAATATAGCTGCAATATAGGAAGTTGCAATACTAATCCACTTTCATTTTTGTGAAATTCACATTAATATCATCCTAAAAGTATAGTATGTTACATTTTTAACAAGGATATCATAAATCTACTCATCTCCGTGATGACATAATTCAAACTACACCTTCTAAATCAACATCTTAAAGTATGAAAGAATTGTTAGTTTTTCCTTTTTATTTTCTTCTTTTAAAACATCTATTTTTATTTATTTACTTATTTATTTATTATATGCATGTACGTACAAAAGCAGAGGTAGGGAAGTCAGAAGACAGCCTTCAGTCTTCCACTGTGAATTACAGAGTTAAACAGGATTACAGGATGCCAAGCTTGCACACAAAGTGCTTTTACCCCTTGGCCATCTCACTGGCCCATAACTTTAAGAGATCCACAGATTTCCTTTTTGCTCTTTGTGTGCACGTGTACAGGTATGTATGTGTGCAGGAATGTGTATGTGTTCTTGTGTAGATGGATGCATGTTGGGGGAGAATGTGTACACATGTGAATGTGTGTGCATGTAGAAGACAGAGGACAACCGTAGGTAGATGTTGGTCCTCGGGAGCTGCACGCATTATCTTTTGGACAAAGACTCCATGTGGGGCCTAGGGCTTGCCCAGTAAGCTAGGCTGGCAGTGAGCCCAGTGTTTCTCCTATTTGCACCTCCCCAGCACTGGGACGCAGACCCACACCACTACATCCTGCTTTTTACATGGGATCAAAATCAAGATCTCATGCTCTCCCAGCACTTTAATAAGCTGTGTCCATAGCCCTACAATTCACAGGTTTCTTCTTCCTTTTATAAAACTAAAATTGAAATGAACAAATTATTACTCAACTAGAATAATACTGGCCTAAAGAAATCATAAAATAACCACAGTATTTGGAATACATTGTATTTTTGTTTCAAATGTATAATTTAAGAGAAATAATAAATATACCATTTAGATAAATTCCAAGTATAAATTCATTAAAAGAATATGAATCCTGTATCCTGTGCTTCACTACTAACTGCTGCTGCCAATAAATGAAAGCAGAAATAAGTTTATCCTCTATGTGTATCCCACTCAGCTCCTGCTGACCAAGGCTTATAAACGTCTAGAAATTTTCACCCAGGAATATAAATGTGAACCGCATGTGGAAATGAGCGCTACCATAAAAAGACATGCACTGACGTGTCCTTTAGAGAGAGTCAAGCACACTGGGGATTAGGGATGGTCCACGTCTATACTCCCAAACTAGGGAGGCACAGGTGGGGGGATCTCTGTGACTGTTAGGCCACCCTGGTCTCCAGAGTGAGTTTCAAGACAGCCAACACTACACAGAGAAACTCTGTCCCAAAAAAAGGGGGGACAGGGGGCAGGGAGAAGAGAGAATCAAACAATTAAGAAATCAAATTTAAAACAAGCTCCACTTGTTTTATTTTTTAAATACCTGCTAGTTTCATATTCCTACAATTCCTGACTCCATTCTTACTACATTATATAGTTGATTTGACCCATGTGTTTCTATTTGTCCTGTTAGTCTTACCCAGGAGTCAATGAGATAAACTGTCCTCACAAAAGAAGGCAAGGTAGTTGGTTCACTACTCCTAGATACCAGAAAGAAAAGTAAGATTTCTAACAAAACGTCATTTCAGTACTCAAATAAGGAATTTTGTTTACTTAAAAAGTTAAACTTTAGGACAAAATTTAAAGGCAAAAGTAAATTTTTATCTGCTGGGTGAAAATGAAAATAAGGCAAAGGTCTCATGTCAAACTTCAGGAAGCCCAAAGGGAACACAAACCTCCTGCTGGAAATAGCAAGTCTCAGAACACGTTCATCCAAGCCGTGCACAAAGAGTTCTCCCATTTCCTTATTTGGGGCTTGGAATCTCTTTTCTAAGCTGTCATCAAAATTACAGAGCCAAAAATTCATTCTAATAGAGAAGGATATGTATCAATAAAAGTCTGAAGTTGTTCCTCCGGTGGGTAAGAAGTAACTGCTTCTTCTTTTCAGCAAATACTTATCATTTGCAAAAGGAATAAAGTTACTCTGAAGGATACATATAAAGAAGCTAAAAGCCACAATATGTGTGCTGTAATAGGCTGTTGAACAGGATGAAGGGGGTTTCAGGTGAGGGTCAAGGATGGATGAGATCAGTATTTAGAAACAGCAGAAATCAGTAAAAAGGTGAAGAGGAGATTTGTTTACAAGATAAAAAGAAGAAAATGAAACAGCGCATGGCTTTCAGTGAGATATAAACAGTTTCCCAAGAACAACATAAATATGGAGGGACAGACACAGACAAGACAGTCAATGGATCACTCATTTGGCATTTGTGTGCCAAACTGCAGAGTCATGACTTTACCTTGAAGGTTTCAAGGATCCAGACAGATATAAACTAGTGAGTAACAAGTTACATGTGACCTTTAAATGTAAGGAATGGCTTAATAAGAAAAAGTTCATACTGGGGAAGCCTGAACAAGTTACTAGTATACTAATAAAGACACTAAGTTATTGGGGCCTACACTGGAGTGCTGGCAATAAAGGTGAAACATTATCTCAATATAGATTTAATTTAAAACCAAAATAACTAGAAACAGTAAATGATGAGATGTAAGGGAAGAAAATAAAAGGGAGTTACAGCCATTCCCAAGTTCTAATTTACAGAGCTTAGTATATGAGAGAACCAGTTACTCAGACAGCAAGGGCACACAAATATAAAAATGAGTTAAGAATAAAGATTGTACTTTGAAACAAGTCTGAGTTTAGTCAATCTAGACTTCAGCTGAATGCCAGGAACTAGAGAAGAAGGGAGAGGGGGAGGGGGAGGGGAGAGAGGGAGAGAAGGAGAGAAGGAGAAAGGGAGAGAGAAGTAGTGTCTTTTTTAAAGATTTATTTATTTATGTAATTTATGCATGTGAGTGCTATATCTGCATGTATGCTTGCATGACAAAAGAGGACATCAGATCCTATTACAGACAGTTGTGAACCACCATGTGGTGCTGGGAACTGACCTCTGTGGTGCTTAGGACCTCTGAAAGAGGAGTCAGCACCATTAACCACAGAGTCATCTGTCTAGCTCAATAACTAGAGTCTTAATGGAACTTGTTATATTGAAACATCATGAACACATAATGTAGCTGGTAACAATACTTGGGAAAAACTCTTCTTCAGAAAAAATGGAACATATACTGTTGTGGAAAATGACCGGGAAGGGACTAACGATTTTGTTGTCATCTGGAAGAGAATTCAAACTTCCTTCTAAAATAGTCAGACCCATTAAGGTTACTCCTCTAACTAGCCCTTACATATCAGCACTGTAAAGGGTAGTTTTCAGGTATCTCAAAAAGATTAGTGCTAGAAATCAAAACATTAAGAGAAAATCAATGTAGACATATGCCATGCTATTTGTCTCCTGTTTTGGAAGATAAAATTTCTATCAAGCATTATTTACTCCAGCAGTCTCAGGAAACATTTATCTTTTACAAGAAGTGTTCATTTTAAATATTTATGTTATTTTTTATGGATATGAGTGTTTTGCCTGCATGTATGTCTGTGCAACATGTTCATGCCTGGTGTCCACTGAGTCCAGAAGAGGAAGTTACAGCCAATTATGAGCCACTACACGGGTGCTGGGAATCCAGCGAAGGACCTCTGAAAGAACTGCCAGTGCTTTTAAGCACTGAGCCGTCTTTCTAGGCCTAAATGTCCTTTATTTAACTGGTGTGTTTATGTGTGTGAAAGAAAGAGAGGGAGGGAGGGAGGGAGAGAGAGAGAACAGAGAGAGATTTATGCTTGTATGTTTTAAGAAAGTACCATTTTTACTTTTAAAAATAACTCCTTAAAGTTAGTAGATTATCTGGATCATGGCTTAAAGTATTTACTGTCATCCAAAAACAGACCATAGAGGCAATCAGATCTTTGTGAGTTCAAAGTCAGCCTGGTATCCATGAAGAGTTCCAGGCCAAGGGTTACAAAGTGAGTAAATGGTGAGGAAAGTAAGAAAAAAAGGAATGAATGATGGGAGGGAAAGTGGGAGGGAGGGAGAAGGAGGGAAAAGGGAAGGGAGGAATTCCTAATTATAGACTATAATATCAAAGCACTAGCATGGTAAGGGGAAAGTTATTCTGACTCTAAACAATTTACCAACCCTAAAAAAAAAATTTGAGCTAAAACTATAAATGAAAATATGTGCATTAATGGGGGGGAGGATGGGGAGGGGAACACCCATAGAGAAGGGGAGGGGAGGGGTTAGGGGGATGTGGACCCGGAAACCGGGAAAGGGAATAACAATCAAAATGTAAATAAGAAATACTCAAGTTAATAAAGATGAAAAAAATATGTGTATTACACTACTATATTGCAGATTACAAATTCCTACAACTAGTTCCTTCTTTTTAGCACCAAACCTCACATTCAGTTTCTAAAAACAGGAGGCTGGAGATGCAGCTCAGTGGGCAAGAGCACTTGCTGCTCAGATGGATCACTTTAGTTCCCAGCACCCACATGGTAGACCACATTATCTGGAACTCCAGTTCTAAGAGAGCCAACACTTTCTTCTGATGTCTATGGGCATATCACATATATGTAAATAAAACAAATAACCTTTTTATCAAAAAACGCAGAATTTTGTCTTATTTTTAAAATTAAGCTGAATATTTACTATTTAAAATGTGAAAGCAATATTTTTTTACTGGATATTTTCTTTATTTACATTTCTAATGTTATCCCCTTTCCCGGTTTCCCCTCTGGAAACCCCCTATCCCATCCCCCCCTCTCTGGTTCTTTCTATGAGGATGATTCCCCATCCACCACCCACTCCTCACCCTGGCATTCCCCTACACTGGGGCATCGAGCCTTCACAGGACACAGGGCCTCTGTGAAAGCAATATTTTAATAACATTAAAATCAATGTCTATATTGAATCAATATGTAAGAACTATGAGAAACTCACAAAGCCAAAAGTAGTGAGGATCCAGATTAAATTATGTTTAAAATATATGCTAAGATTTTAAAAAAAGAAAGTAAAAGGAGACCATAGTGGTGAGGAGCTCTAGAGAGAGGAGTGATAGACTAAGAGTGCTATGAAGGGAAAATGGGGAAAATCGAGGGACCTTTCTCTGGTGGAGGAGCTAGCAATACAGAAGAAAAGGCAGGAGAGATAAATGACACTATGAATATTTCTAAAAGTCATAGGGAATCACATTCCCTTATGTGAATTTTATGCTTACTCAGAATTACATATATGTAAGTCTATGTATATGTGTACTTACATATACTTTTGTTTACTCAAAATTACATATATATGTATACATATATAATTATATGTGTGTGAATATATACTAAATATAGTGCATTGATATATAATTACTATATGAAGTGAAAACTTAAGGGTTCTTTCAAAAGTTGATTGGATGGTGTTTTGCTGGGGCAAACACGTGAAGGAACATTTTGCTGAAGCAGACACAGGAGAGAGGATGTTCTGCTAAAGCGAGCATGTTAAAGAACACATGATGTTTGGTGGGTATAAATAGGACTCCACGGAGTGATGGAGACAGAGCTTGGCTTGCTGGTACAGCTAGCTATGAAACGCTCGTGGATCTGGTATCTTCACTGATCTTCACTCCCCTGGGAGAGACACAGCTGAGAACTTCTCCTGGTGTTCCTGTTGGACCTTCCTGCTGACTAGAGCAGGCTGAGGCCTGGCTGTCTCTGCTAGGTCCTGCCACCATTGCTGCTAACCCGACTCTCCTGAACTGGACTGCTAGTTTATCCATGAGGTGTTTGTGAGTGAATTGAGCTGCCGCTGCCTGCTAACCTATGAACTGAACTGAAAATTTCCAGAAAACACAGACAGGAGTTGCTCCAAAGAACTTTTCTCAACAAGTCCACTTCCCCTGTATCCGTTCTTTTCCACTACCTCCGGTGCATGGTGGGTTACAAGAAAGGTTAAAGTGTTTAAGAACCATCATTAAGAATAGGATTTGAAAAAAATTAAAGTTACAAATATATATATATATATTAAAAGTATACTACTTGGGGGTGATAATGTTCCCCCCAAGAGCCAAGACTATCTAACAAAACCTCCAGTACCAGGCATGGGAAAGTGCCTTCAAGCTGTTGGTCAGGAGGGTCCACAAGACTCCCAGAACAATACCAGCTCCAGTCAGCTGCCCTCGGCTGCCTTCCAGAACTTGAAGGGAAGACCCTGCTGCTGAAGACACCACACACTTGAGACACACGACTTGGAGAAATCCAGCTGGATATGGCCTGAAAGCCTCCTCCTCCTGAAAACCAGGTCTCATAGTATCTGAAGGTTCTGTGCAAACTGCCAAGGGGGAAAGCAACAGTCCTCCCAGATGTAACCTGTGAACCATAGGTGACCGCATGGCATGACTTCCCCAAGGGTACAATGGTGGTTACATCGTGGATGTAAACAGCAGCCACCTAACTGGGCTTAAGACTCATTCAACAAGAGGGAATTCATGTCTGAAACCATAAACCTAGGCAACCAGCTATGGCTGGTTAAGTCATGGAACTTACTACTGCCATTTATGCAAACTATTATAATCTCTAACTGCATCCTTAATAACTTGTCTTTATAGCCTTATGGATAAATGTGGTTCTCATCCCTAGTCAAAGAAGCTTCCTTTTACAGAAGATAGAGACCATTTCAGAAAGCCAAAAATGGTCAAAATGCAGAGAACAACTGACCGTCAAGTACGTAGCCCCAGCTGATACATCACAATACAACCCTACACCTAAGGCTCAAGGAACATCACAGAAGAGAAGCAGAAATACTGTAAGAGCCAGAGAACCAGACCTTCTGCTACAGGACAGCACCTTTTGCATACGACAGGGAAGCGTCAGTAATACAATCTCAGCACAGGTTCCACCCTGACTAATGAGAACAATGACACTCACAGGTGCCATGCCAACACAGCAGAGGTGCTCACTCCTAGGTGATGAGTGACTGCTGAGAGAGGAGACTCCGGCATCAGGACTCTAATGGTTATCTCTAAAAACAAATCCATGCAAGCACACTAAAAGGACTCAGCATGTTGAATCTGCAAATGTATCCATAAATAAACATATATATGTATGCATATTTGCAGCAATAATGATTAAAGAAAAGAAGCTATGAATTTGAGAGGGAGTAGGTAAAACCTGAGTATTTGGAGGAAGTAAAATGAAGGGGGGAAATGATGTAAACATAAAACATATGTAAAATAAAAAATTAAGTAAAAGGTAAAAAATAAAAAACAAACATTAATATGCACAAATATGTTGTGGTTTGCCCTGAAGTTATCTGTATCTTGATGCTAATTCCACTGCCCCAAGGACAGCTGCCTAGTCACGTACTCAAAACTCAAGTGACTTCACCAGAACCTTCTCCCCATTGAATTGGTAAAGTACAGGTGAGGGGCAGGTACAGGATAGAAGGCGGCTTGTCATTGGAGGAGAAGGAAGGATGGGCGGGAGAGAAGTCTGAAGGAAGAGGAGGAGACTAGAGGAAAAAGGAGAGACAGGAGGAGAGGGTGAGAAGCCATGGCAGGTGATAAGATTCTGCTCTGTGTATTTACAGGTTCTTATTAATGTTTTTAATGGATGGATAGTACCGGGCTTTGTATGTTTAAGTGGGTAATTATATCTTATCAATTGGGTCAAAGATTATTGTGTTGTGTTTTCTTTTATGTGAGGGTTTGAGTGTAGGAAAGTGTGTGGCGGCAAGAGACACTGGGCCGCTGAGGAGTGGGGATGTGTTTCCGCCAAGATGTCTAGGAGATATCTTGGAACACTATGGTGCCAGAGCTAGCGGGGTAAAAGACAACAATACCTATTTTATTTTTATATTTTTACAACAACACATATATTTGAATATGTATACATTAGGTTTTTATCATAAATCCTAACAATATACATTTATCAATCATAAAGCAAGTGGAATAAAGAGCATTTTAATCCTGTGTCAGAGCCATGATCTAACTGAAGGCCAGATGGAAGGCTCTGAGGTCTGCTCTAGCGGAATACTTGTGTGCACTCGTCTTTACTATCATTTCCAACTATCTCATTATTAAGACTGTGGGATTTATTATTTCACATGTAGTAAAATCAAAAGCATGGAACAAAATCAATACTAAGTAACGTACCTTTCAGATAAATTAAGGCTTTGGTGAAGAGGATCTAATCTTTGACATGTCTCTATGCTGTCAACAGATGTCGAAGGCAATGAGTCTGATTGCACCTTGCTGGTATCACATAACTTAGCATCATTTCTAGGCAGGGTCTTTCTGAATTCTCGTCCTAAGTCCGTCCATAGAACATTCGTCAACATAACTCTGAGATGCCTGTTATATACACAAATAATTAATACACATGATTCTAAATGTTATATAATACATGCATTTGTTACAAACCTTAATAAGTGAGTTTCTCCTACTTTGAGAAAACATTAAACAGTGTAAGTAAAAACACAAATATCTAGCCATTCTCAATGACACATTAAAAAGTAAAGCCTACTTCTCTTACACTGGGATTTTCTTCAAAATTCTATCAGACAAACTATAACCATCCTCGAAAATACGTATAGTTGTTGAATTCCTAGCAACTCACACTTTCCCACAGTTAGTGGACAGTGCATATGCCTCTGCAGCTCTCATCACGGAAGCAACCACTTAATGCAAATGTAGTTTTGCTTTAGCATGTAGGAATTTAGAAAATATATTAAAACTAAGAGAACATGACACTTATTTCACCTTATTTCTAACATGGATAAGCAAACATTTGTATATAATGTAACAACTGTGGAGGACTCTGCAAATACAAGGGCTGGCAGAGGAAGCTCTTCATGAAGCAAGAGAACCTGGTTCGATCAACTTAGTCCATGCTAGTTCACTTCTAGACTCTGGCTCCAAGTAGTTTATTTTAGCCATATTTAAGCATAGCACAAGCTTGAAGACGAGTATCCTGATGATAATGAATCCAACCCAGTGTATACAACAAAGCTTAAGACATACCTACAGTGAAACTCTTTACAAAGTACACACAGCCTCTTCCATAAAGCTGGGTTTTGTTGACTCAGGAACAATGCCCAAGATAAGGGTCTATGAGAGTGACTAAGGAGAATGATTCAGGCGAAGCCTGGCCCCATAGATAGCAAAAGACCACCAGATTATAAACTACCATCCCCAGCGCTCTGGGTGGAAAACAGGTAAACATCTTCCTCTGAAGATACAAGCCTGTATATCCCCAGTGCCTATCTGTGAGGACAAGGACCTCATTGCCCTCAGCAAATATCAACAGAAAGCCTGACACATACAAGCAGCTTCCAGTTTTTGCTTCATCATATTTGTGCATTTATTCAGTCAATATGTTCTTCCTTGCTGACATTATCTGAAAACTACTTTCAGTCCTCAAGCTATTGAATACAATTTCTACAGGAGTGTAAACAGGCTACCACACAGACTTTAAACAATGTCAAATAAGGAATGGCTAAAATGTTAATCATACGTGTTTAATCAGAAAAGTCTATTTTATGACATAAGAAGCACTTTTAGACATCTTAACAAATACAACAATATTAAGAAACAGAAAACAAAATGTTCATGTATTTTCAAAATTAAACAGGAAATTTCCCAATGACTTAAAAAAAAATCTCTTTGTAGCAGCTCCTTGATGATAGAACACTAGACAGTTTCAAGGGGAAATGGTACAATTCCTAGGAGAACATCCATGAAAACATGTTACATTAATAAAAATATTATGGTATAAAGAATACAGAAATGAGTTAAAACCTTTAAGTCGGTAATAGTATGTTCAACAAATATTTACAGAAAATCTTCTAACAAAACAACTACACTAGTAGGATCTAGAGACAGGCATATCAGCAAACGGTAAATGATTGAGGAATTTTTATTCCAGAAAATAATTCAAACCATCACCTAAGGTACTATGATGAGAGATAACAGGAAGGAGAACAGATCTTGTCATTTCTTCTGAAACAAGAAGGGTTTTACTATGGCTATGACTGTTTAGTTTGGACAGTGATATCCCCCAGGGGCTCATGTATTTAAACATCACTGCTGTGCAAGGCTGTAGGCCCTGGCCTACACGGGGCACAGGAGTCGGCTTTAAAGGCTACAGCCTGACTTTTCATCCCTGTTCTTTGCTTCTAGGTTCAGCAACTTTGTGAGTAACCTGGCAGCTGCCATGTAGCTGTCCCTCATTCCTGTCCCACCAAAATGGACTAAACTCTGGAAACAGGAGCTGAAGATAAACCTTCCCTCTTCAGTTGTTAATAACCTTTAAGATAAAGTGTTAAAGAATTGCTAGGCCCTCTACCAAAGAAAACGGACAGAAACTGAAAAAAATTACAAGCAAAACCATAAATGTTCTGATATGAATAATGTCTGTGCAAGGAAATTAAATTATCTATCCAAATGTCTAAGTGAAAGGGAACTATGTCCAGGACTGTGCAATCAATACATGATGGACTCTATGACAAGACCTCAGTAAGGAACTAAGCTAAAGGCCTCATGTCACATTTTGGCAAAGAATCGGGCTGGATTTTCTCTATGTCCTGAAACCTGGAGTAAGGATGAATTTAAAAGTAATGTATTATTCTGTTTGGCAGCAGAAATGTCAAGACAAGCCAGTATTCCAGTTGTGATATGATTACTACTGACTTCATATTAAATCTACCCTAAGCAAGATCAACAAATGAAGCAGAAAGATATAGAAAATGTGTTATTACTGGGACCAAGAATGAATATGAAGTTACAGATAAGCCTGCTGAGAAAGCAGCTGTTGTTAAAACAGTAACGCGAGTAAAACAAATGAAAGCCTAGCGCTCTGCACAGGGAGGTGCAAAGAGGGTAAGAGCCCACACATGGAAAGCTCTAGTGAAAATGCAATTCATTTTAAATAAAGGAGCCTAAACTCAAAATGCCACTCAAGAAGCTGCTTGCTCAAAAATAGCTGCCTAGGTAAGGACACACAAAGTACTCCAACTCTGGTTCAAACCTCCAGGCTTCATCTCAAACTGGCACCACTTACCGTCTATACTGGTTCTGCAGGCTTGAGAGATGTTAAGACTGCCAGGCTCTGTGAAGCAGGGGAGGGATCCCTGCAAGGAATCCTGACAGGTCACTGCATGAAGTTTGAAAGTGAAGCCTACATTGTCATGAAGACCCCAGGATGCTGGAGATGTCACCATGCAAAACCTACTAAGGGAAGCTGAAGACACAGAAGACAGCCAGTTCAAGACAGAGGCTCTGTACACTAACGGGAGCAGATCTGGAGGGTGGGTCTGCCCAAACCCTCTCTTTGATGGTGAGATGAACCCAACAGGAACCCCTGATGCCAGACATAGAACTACAACAGCTGGCATCTACCCTGCTAGGTTTCACACATGATTCAATCTGATCCTTCCTTGCTGTGACACCATCCTGTAGGGAATGGAATGTTTATTCTGTTCCATTGTATACTGATCAATGAAATCTGGTTATGACTTTACAGGGACTTAGTCTCAGAAGAAATTTTGGACTTTAGAATGAAGATGGGACAGTTGGAGGTCACGGGGATATTTAGTAATGAACCCAGTGCATTTTGAATTATGAGGTGAAAATGAAATAGCAAGAGTTAGGAGTGGAATGGTGATTAATAATGACATGCCTTGGATTTATTTTTTGCGTGCAAGTGTTTTGTTCACATGTGTGTCTGAAGAAGGCATTAGATCCTCTGGAACTGGAGTGACGGGTTGCTATGAGCCACCATGTAGGTGATGGGAATTGAACCTGGGTCCTCTGCAAGAACAAGTGCCTTAACTGCTGAACCACCTCTCCAGCCAGTACAGTGATGTGTCTGAGTGTCAAGTTCACAAGATGTGGAATTGTAATGGTTAAACCTCATTGTCAACTTGACTGGGTTTGAAATCCCCATGGAAACATGGTTCTAGCTATAGTTATAAGGCTGCTTCCAGAAAGATTTCACTAAGAATGGAAAACCACCCTGACTGTGGGTGCTACCATGCCATGGGCTGGGATCCAGGACAGAATGAAAAGGAGAAAGTGAACTGAACACCTCATATCTCTGTTGGTGCTTCTCCACCAAGGATTCAGTTTTATAACACTCATGGTCCCATGCTACCTAGCCTTACCTGCCATACCAGACTCTGGGGTAGTTTGTCCCTAGTCCTCAGTTGAACTGCTGGGAAGGATTAAGAGGTGTATCCATGTTGGAGAAAGAGTGTCATTGAGGGTAGGCTCTGAGGTCTCAAAAGCCCATGTTATATCCAGTGTCTCCCTCTTTCTTCTTTCTATCTGCCTGCTGCCTGAGTATCAGGATATAAAGCTCCCAGCTACTTTTCCAGCAATAGAACACTAAGATCACTTTCTTAAACCATGGGCCAAATAAACCCTTCCTTCCTCCAGTTGCTTCTTATCAGGTAATTGGTCATATCAAGAGAATAGTAACAAATATAATTTCAAAATTCTCATGGAAGGAAAAACTGAATAGGCAAAGAAATTTTGAGTAAAAAGAACAAAACTTAAGATATCACAATGCCTGATTTCAAAATATATAAGATGTACTAAGCCACAGTAACCAAAATAACACCAGTATTATCATAAAAACAGAGAGATCAATGGAACCAAATACAGTCTATAACTAAACACATCCATCTACAGAGAATTGATTTTCAACAAAGGCATTAAAAACTAACATTAGAGAAAGGACATCCTCTTCAATAAACTTTCCTGAGAAAATTGAATATATAAATGTAGAAAATTTCAAGTTGTCTCCAATTTCCCATGGCATACAAACAAAATCAAACTTAAAATAAATAAAAGATCTAAATGTAAGGCCTCGAGATGAGTAATTAGTGTACTACAAGAAAACATTTCAAACATTGCTACCTTCAAATTTCCAGATAGAACCTGAAAGGCAAAAGAAACTAAAGTGAAAACTGAGAAGCCTTTATCCCTACAGGTGAATTCTCATAGTGCTGAAGGTGCTGTGCTCCTTACTGAAAAAGAAAAGTAGTTACCAATCCTACCCAATCAGCCTATCCAACTGTATCAACCCCAAGGCTTATAATAATATCCAACCTAGCAAGACACTGGTACGAGACTGGCACTCTGTCGTGGAAGTAACGTATCACTTTCTGGGTAGACTTAAGATGGAAGTCATACCTGGACACTGTTACTGGGGCCAAGAATTTGTGGTTAGACAGGACGTAAGCACTAGGGAAAAACCTACTAGTATTCTGTTAACTGGACACAGGACTAAAACAATTCCTAAGGACTTACACCATACACATAGATTAGTGCATCTCTCCAAGCCTCATCTGAGAAGTTCTTTTAGCAATAGATGGTGATTACACAGAGACTCGACACTGTTGCCGTGCAGAAATTAAGACCTGTGCAAGCTCAAGCCAGACAAATTCCAGTATGGGGAAGGTAGGGGATCATGAAGTCTCATCCCCAGTTAAAGAGTTACTGGCAACTGATAGCTGCTGGGAGAGGGGGCTCAGTTTTCTTTAAGGGTGTGGCCTTTGGTAAGTCAAAGGCACTCCAGGGGATACTGACACATCCAAGATTACACAGACATTACTAATTTAACTTTTTAAAGACTGAGGCCACACAGTTGGGTGAGTATAGAAGAAGGGTAGACCTGGTAGGAGCTGGAGGAGGAGGTGATTAGATCAAAATACATTCTTCTCAAAGAATTAATAAAAATGTCTAAATAACTAAAAGAAAAACACGAGAAAGTGAAAGAATGATATACAGTAAGAAGAAAATATTAATAAAGACAGAAAAAGAACTATAAACAAACTCTACAGCTTAAAAATGTATCAACTAGAAGGATGTAGTGGTCCTCACCTTTAATCCCAATGCTCAGAAAGCAGAGGCAGATAGATCTCTTGTGAGTTCTAGGCTAGCCTGGTCTACCTATTAAGTGCCAGGGCTCTGTGTGAGGCCTTATCTTAAAAAAAAAAAAAAAGGATTAACTAGAATTTTGAAGTTTTTGAGTCCACTAGAGAAATATATGAATTGTGGTTGTCCTAAAAGAAGAAGGCAGAGTGGATATCTGAGAAACTAATGGCTGAAATAAACAAGTGAGTATAGACATCCAAGACTCAATATGGTGGACTGAGAGAGCCACATCTAGGCAGACTTATAATCAGTTTTCAAATGGACATGGTGGTGAAAATATGAAACACATGACAACGTCTCTTTCTAAGCTTGTTATCAAATTTATCAGAAACCAGGGTTGAGAATGCAATGGATCCACATGCATACACTATGCCAGAAACATAGGCAAATATGTTTCTACCTTTCTGTAATGTAAGCCTTTACTGGATGACAATAAATCCACAAAGCTGAGTGGTTTCATTGGCAGCAATTTGCCAGATAATTCCACTTTTGTAGTCTGGCTGAGGTGAATACAATCTTACTTCCTAATATTAACTACTAATTAATTAGCACTAATTAGTAATTAATGTTAGTGACTGCCACTTAATTATTTTCATACAACACATCACACAGTACACTATAGATAGATAAGTCTATATAGACGTGTACATATGTGGTTTACACAATGAATGAAGAGGCTAAAAGAGGCTGCCGCAGAGTTCAAAGGCTTGAGAAATGAACTGAGAAGAGATATATTAATAGAGTAAGGAATCAAAACCAGTACCAAGAATGGGTTGCTGCAGTGAGGGCAGTAGTGGGAGGGTAGCTGGGGACACACCTGAGTGAAATGAAGGGACTCGTTCTGGCAAGGAGATGAAGGTGCACCCCCTCCTCTGAAGAAGACCTTTGACTCTGTAGACAACAGGGTCCTGTCAGAAGTGGATTTTGAAGAGAGGTTTGCCAAGTTGCCTGAGTTTAGACCAGAGGAGGTGCTGCCCTCACTGGCCCTACAGTCTCTGGCCACCTTGCCTCGGGCTATGTTGGCTCCTACAGAAAGAAGAGGAAGAATTCCACAGAACAGTTCGACCTGAACTCGGCACCTGAGGACCCCACTTCACCCAAGCACAAGATGGTCGAGCTTCAGTTCAGAGCCCAACACCCCCAAGAGTGCCAAGTGCAAAGGGGACATCTTTACCGTTGACTGCACAGGTAGTGAAATGGAGGATGTGCTTGGGGAGCTGAAGTAGGTGCCCTACTCATCACTGTGGTGCACCCTTGACTAACAGCGGGCCCTGGTCATGCAGCTCTTCCAGGACCATGGCTTCTTCCCATCAGCCCAGGCCACAGCAGCCTTCAAGGCCGCTATGCAGACATTTTTCCATCCAAAGTCTGTCTGCAATTAAAGATCTGAGAGGTCCGCCAGGAGATCGTGCAGGCCACTCCCACAGAGCAGCCCTCTGGGGCTCAAGCCCCCTCCCTGGATCACCCCCTACTGGCATGGCTGATACTCCTGTCCCCACTCCCAGCCCAGCTGGGGGCCCTGACCCCACCTCTCCAGGCTCCAACTCTGGCATTGCCAAAGTTGCCCCACAAATGCCTCCACCCCCCTACCCCCTCCCCAACACCCCCCAAGCCTGGGCCTGGACAGCCTGGCTGGGAGGAGGCTCCCCAACCCTCACCCTTCCCTCTGACCCTTCCACAGCTGCCACAGGCAAGTGAGGAGCCCTTGAAGAGACTCCAGGACCCATAGTACCTACCCCCTCAGAATATAGACAGTATAGAGATGGCAGGGATTGGAGGCCAGGCTATGGGATAGTTGCCTCCTACCCAGGAAGCCATTTCGTCCTTTCCAGTTTGATGTGAAATATGCCCTATTTCCCTTGTATATATTCCTCCCTGTGCTGAGGGGCAGCAGGGGCAGATACCCTCAACTGAGCTCTTGAACATATATCCTGAAGTGTGTGACCTTCAGACCTTTTCACTTGTACTTTATGCAGAATGGCTCCTGTGAGGGCTGCAAGCTGGAGGGTAGTATGAGCCTTGGGCCACAGGGAGAAGCTGCCTGTGGAGCAGTGGGGAGTTCATGTACCCCCTTTTTCCCCAGAGGGGTTGGACTCAGGTTAGTTTGGGGTGGAGGGGCTCCTGCACTTTGCCACAGGCATGGGGAGGATTGTCCCTACCCTCTGCCCTCCCAACTTGGGTTGTACTTTCTAAGAAGGTTATTTCCCAGAACAAAACATATTGATCATGTGTAATATTTTTTAATGCGCCGAGAAGCTGCAATGACTGAGATTAAAGCTATTTAACACACATACACACACACACACACACACACACACACACACACACACACACACACACAAGTTGCTGCTGGAGAGCAAAGTAGTAAGAGTCCAGCTATGACATCAAAGGCCAAACAGGGATCCAAATACAAGAGACTGAGGATTCAGACCAGTAAAAAGGTGGGCAGGAAAACAGACTAAGTCAGCAGCAGATTAACATGAGCAGAAACCCCAGGAGCAGTCCAGAGTCCTCTGCTTGTTAGTCTTTGATTACATCAAGACACGTCAGCTATCACATTACAGGTTAGTATAGGACCATACCGCCACAGGGTTACGTATCTATATATCTTATTATCTTTCATTGCTTTATTTCTTCAGATAAGGAGATGATGAGAGCCATTCCCAAGCATTTCTAGCTCTTTCTGAACTCTCACTGGCTGTTCTAGCCTAAACTCTTCTCCAAGCTGACCGATACAAACTCACTTCTCTTAGTTTCTAACTGAATTGCTCTGCCTGGCCTCATACTAATTCTGACAATATGTTCTAATCCTTTGGCTCTACTCATTCTCCGGTTGTTTTGTCTTCACCTGTGTCTAGGCTTGTTTTCTATAAAACAACCTGTCTCTATAAAACTGGTCCAATAAGAAACTCTTGGTTAAAAACAAGACAAAAACAAAACAAAGTTCTCCTGTTCTCATAAGAGTTGGTCATATGGGTTGGGGATTTAGCTCAGTGGTAGAGCGCTTGCCTAGGAAGCGCAAGGCCCTGGGTTGGGTCCCATCTCTGAAAAAAAAAAAAAAAAAAAAGTTGGTCATATCCTATCTCTGACTCATTCTGTCAAATTTTTCTCTGATTCATCACTTGGTCTGCCCCTCAATTAGATGCCACTTTCAAACATGTCTGTTTCCTTCTATAAACTAACATTACCTTCATTGTTTGGGATTTACAGTGTGTACTAAGAACATGTCTGTATTCCAGTTACATCATACTGTAACCCAGAGTATGTCTGCACTCCAGCTGTACATAGACCTAGAAGGCCTTTGAATGTGACCCTTTGTCAGAGGAGCCATGTTGCTGAATTAAAATTCCCCTACAAAGAGACCCATGACTATGACAACTCTTATAATAGAAAACATTTAACTAGGCTTACGAGATGGCTCAGTGGTTAAGAGCACTGACTGTTCTTCCACAGGTTCTGAGTTCAATCCTAGCAACGACATGGTGGCTCACAACCCTATAATAAGATCTGATGCCATCTTCTTGTGTGTCTGAAGTCAGCTACAGTGTACTCATTTATAATAAATAAATAAATCTTTAAAAAGAAAACATTTAATTGGGGCTGGCTTACAGCTCCAGAGGTTTAGTCCATTACCATCATGGCAAGAAGCACAGCAGCAAGCTGGCAGGCATGGTGCCTGCTGGAGGAGCCAAGAGTTGACATCTTGATACTCAGGCACCAGAAAGAGACTGTGTTCAACACTTGACAGAGCTTGAGTCTATATGACCTCAAAGCCCTGACTCCAGTGACACACTTGCTGTGAAAAGACCACACCTCCTCCAATAAAGCCTTACATCCTAAAAGTGCTACTCCTATGGCCAAGCATTCAAACATCTGAATTATAGGGGCCCAGTATATTACACACAGAAAACCTGTTTGGAAAAACAAAAACAAAACCCTTTCATCTTTATGTCTGGTCTGGGAAATATTTCCAGAGCTTGGGCTCATCATCCCCTTCACAACTGGAGATAACAGCCAAAAATATCAAGACACATATGAGTTTCATATGTGTCTTGATCATAAGCTTCCCTACCCACCCAACTTTATCTCTCTCTCTTTTTAAAATCTTCAATACCAGTTTGTGCTGCCCAAATATTCTTGAATGTGTGGTCTTCCAGTGGAGTGTGGTCAACTTCCTAAGAACTACACTCTTGGAGAAACTCACTCTCCCTCTTCCAGCAACTAAAATTGCCAATAAAGCAATGACTGAATAAAGAAAAAATATATGAGTGATTACAAAACTAGTCCTGCTATAACAACAGCTGTGCTTTCTTTCATACAGGCTTTAAGAAACAACCATATTTCTTCCTCTCTCTTTCTTTGGTTTTGTGAGCTGGGGTCTCACTCTGTAGTTCTGGCTGTCCTGGAACTCATTACGCACACCAGGTTAGCCATGACCTCATAGAGATCTGCCTGCCTCTGCCTCCTGAGTGCTGGGATTAAAGGCATGCACCAGCATACCCAGAAATATAGAAACAATCATATTTCTTTCAAAAAAATTATTATTTGTCCAAACAAAAATGTCTGTGTGTGTGTGAGTGAGTGTGTGTGTGTTGGTGTGTGTGTGTGTGTGTGTGTTTCTTAAAGCATGTATGAAAGAACAACTGTTGTTATAGCAGAACTAGTTTTGTAATTGCTCCTGTATTTTTTTTTTCATTCAATCTTTGTTTCTTGGTGTCTTTGGCTAAACTAGAATACTCAGGGCTTCTAGAAGAGATGGTGGTCTAGAAGCTACCTTCAATTTAGTCAGTAAATAAGAAACAAGAAATAAAACAACAGACTCCAGCTGGAGAGATGGCTGTTCTTCCAGAGGTCCTCAGTACGATTCCCAGCAACCACATGGTGGCTCACAACCATCTGTAATGGGATCCAATGCCCTCTTCTGGTTTGTCTGAAGACAGTGTGCTCGTATAAAATAAATAAATCTTTTTTAAAAAAATAAGGAAGGAAGGAAGGAAGGAAGGAAAGAAGTAACAGATTCTATTCAGACAGAAAGAGAAGAACTTCAGAAATCCAGAAAAGAAAAAAAGAAAAAAAAATATCGAAAAGGTATTGGAAAAAAGATGGACCACAAATGGATGAGAAGTAAAGTAAACAGGGTGTCATCTGGTAAGCTCTCTAGTAGGGGAGAAGGAAAGCAGAAATCACTTCCAAAAAGTAAGCTAGCTGACACATGGGTAAATTCTATTCTCAAGCACATAGTCCATACACAGCTCAAACCCAGTGACTAATTTTGGTTGAGACCAGGCAAAGATAAATTCCATGTTTCTACTATATAGCTTGATGACTGTTGCCAGAAAACATCCTGGGAAAGAGACTAGTATTACAAACTGTTCTACCATGGGGCATAACCAAGATAACAACCACACAGATGGACCAGGGAGGCAGTTATAGAAGCAGCTGTCCAGGGGTTATCTTATCAACTGGAATTAATCCTGGAACTTAATAGTCATGAGGCTGAGGTCAAGAAAATATTAAATTCTAGAGCTAACTATTGTTCACTGCTATAGAGTCCAAGAACTCTGACTTACAGGGATGTACCTAATACATCTACGACACTTCAACTAGGTAAATAAGAGGTTTTCAAAGCACAATTTTTACTGGTTAATTTTAAGACAACTTGACTCAACCCAGAGTCACTGGAAAAGAGAAAGACAATTGAGAAATGCCTCCATAAGACTGGACCACAGGCAAGCCTGTAGGGCATTTTCTTAGTGACTGATATGGGAAGCCACAACCCATTATGGATGGGGCCATCCCTGGGCAGGAAGGGTAAGCCTGCAGAAAGCAGGCTGGGTAAGCAATGGAGAACAAGCTATTAAGCAGCACTCCTCCATGGCTTCTGCATCAACTCCTGCCTCCAGTTTCCTGTGCTGTCTGGGTTCCTGTTCTGACTTCTTTTGATGATGAACAACAATCTGGAAACATAAACCAAATAAGCCCTTTCCTCCCCAAGTTGCTTTGGTTATGGTATTCCACTATAGCAACCTATAATGTAACCTAGTAACCCTAAGACACAATGGTGGGTTCTTTACCTATAATGAGCTCAATGTTGTGATTGCTTCCTATATTCCTGACATACTAAGAAGACACCCTCCAACTAAACATTAGTGGTCCTAGGGAATATGAGCTAGAGTATCCCTAAAGGGTAAAGAACCTGCATAGACCACAGACTGGAAAGGATTAACAATCCTGCACAATAGAGACCCCGGTAATAAAAGAAGTGAAGATACTTTCGGAAGGCATCATATGCTTGTCCAATACAGGTTTAGCAATAGCATAAACTACAGAAGGATAAGAATTAAGAGTCCAACTGACCCTATCGACCCTCAGGTTGTACAACTCTGAAGTGTCTAGGACCTAAAAAGCAAGCAGCAGTTTTTTAGCAGTAGTTTTCCAAAACTTTCTGCTTTTACTACTCCCATTTACACAGACATCTAACTTAAGTTTTCACTACTGTGCAGTTATTTTGTCTTTTCCTAATTTCTTTCTTGTCCTCTGTCTCCTCTCAATCCCCCATTCTTAGAACTATTTTGAATTTACTTTTATATACTTTTATGTTTATCTTTTATTCCCCTTCTTACATTTGTCTCACTGTTTTAACTTTTTCCTTAAGAAACTCTTGCATTTTTATTTTTGCTAATTTTGTTTTTTTCTTGCCCTCAAAATATTCTTCTCAACTTCTTGTTCCTTTCCTTCACCTTGTTCCTGTTTTTCCCTTTCTCTGCCTCCTCTGATCTCACTCATTGTCTCCCTGCTTTAAGTCATCTTTAACTTCATAGTACATTCTACTGTAGAGCTTCCATTTTCAATTTACTGTCACTCATGATATAGGAGAGGGCTCTAATGGATTTTAAGTACATTTTCTGTATCTTCTGTAAGAGTTACTGTTGTTGTTGTTGCTGTTGTTAGAGCAGTATGTTTTCTTTTCACAGTGGTACAGAGAGTTGAGCCTTCAAAAGATCCCCAAAATAAAATTGAAAGAGATACCCAAACCAACAGATTCCCATATAGAAACACAAGAAACAAGAAAAGCCAACCAATTCACAATGTCAGCAGACATTCTTTGCACATATGTTGGGGATGGGAACATGCTCACCTGTTGTTCTCAGATACCATCTACCTCTTTCTGAGACAAAGGCCCTCACTAGCCTAGACCTTGACAAGTAAACTGGTTATCCAGTGAGCCCCAGAGAGGGGTCTGTCTCTATTTGAACAGTCCTAGGATTACAAGTACAACACACTTTACCCATTTCTGGGCTCTGGGGTTGACATCAGGCCCCTCGAAAGTACTATGCCAACTGAGTTAGTACCCCTGTCCCTAGAAACAGAAATTGTAAAGAGTTGAATAAAAGGCAGGATGGTAGCAATAGATGTTAGGAAAAACCTCTCTTCTCAGCACTTGGTACTCAGTGATCAGCACTCTCCACTTGCAAGAAGGACAATGAGATGTCATTTCACAAGACTCTTGTTTGAATGATCTCGGTAGTCTAAAGCCATCCACAACGCACTCTCAGGAAATACAGAACACGTGTTGCTGGACTATAGGTAGAAACATGGCCAGAATACTGCTAGACTGAGGTGAACAAACCTTGACTCACAACTGTAGTATTTCAAGAACTGAAAACCTGGTGGGAGCCAAATTCTGAAAGAGAAGTTTCCCATGGGCTCTAAGCACTATTCTGGACAGTAAAAAGGTTCACACAGCAACAGCGCAGGCATTTGCAACCAATCTCCCGAAAGACTACCCAGAAGTGTGACCAGTACCTAAGACTGCCTGTGCAATACCACCCACGTGTAATCTATCTCTAAGGGAAACTTAAGAGGTGAGAACTGAAGGACTCCTTGGGGTGAGACAGGATTCTGAGAGTCAGACCAACAGCCAAGAAACTGCGGTCTGAGCCTAGCATATACTTTTCAGATCCTTTCCCCCACCTCTCTCCTCTCTGAGTTTCCCTACTATTTAAATGACCAAAATCAATTTAGCAGGCCAGGTTGGCCATGCTCTGTTCTTATTTTGCATCACTGTTTTAGTTTTTGTTTGTTTTTTCCTATTTATACTTTTTGTATCATTTTCCTCTCCCGAAGGGCATGGGCTGGCCTGGATTTGAGGTCTGTGTCTCAGCCTCCTACAGACAGGACTGCTGTACAGTATGTAGCTGCACATTTTTACCTTCCTCATCTCAGTCTACCCTTAGACGATCGCTCCTGCATCTTCCCTTCCCCGTTTTGGGTTCCTATTATTCCCTTCTATTTGTGATTTCTTCCTACACTTTTACCAACCCAAAACCCTGGTTTTGTTTCTTTCTTTCTTTTCCACTCATACAGTAACTAATATATATATGAAAACAAAGAGCTACTAGTGTCCGTATACTTTCTAAAGTGACTGGCACTAAGAAGTGACTGTTTTTTAGTTTACGATTACTGTATTCTCACAGAGGATCTATACCCATGGTAACTATTTTATAAACTATATTCAACTCACTAGGGATTGAGTCTGGTTTTCAGTTCTGCCCTAACACATCTTAGAAGTATATAACTTGGTTTGATTTTTTTAATATTATTTAGTTTATGTATATGAGTACACTGTAGCTGTCTTCAGACACACCAGAAGAGGGAATCAGATCCCATTACAGATGGTTGTGAGCCACCATGTGGTTGCTGGGAATTGAACGCAAAATCTCTAGAACAGTCAGTGCTCTTAACTGCTGAGCCATCTCTCCAGGCCAACTTGGTTTGCTTTAACACAAGTTGGTCTGAGTCAGAAGAAACTTTGAATTCAAACTTCTGAACAATGCTGACACTTTTACTACTGTGGGAAATCAAAGAGATGGACATAAGCCATTGATGGCAGGGGTAGAATGTTATGATTTAAAGAGATGTTAGGTATCAAATCGGCAAGGAATGGACTTGCAATGGTGAATTTTGATTGTCAGGTGAATTAGGTTCAAAGGGGGCCTAGGATAATTAGTAAGACAAACCTGGGCACACTTGGGAGGGCTTTCCAGAGAGAGCAGATCATAACTAATGAACAGTTTGTTGCACTGATGGATTTGAATTCTGAATAAGCTATTCTGAGATGGGAGAACCGCAGGAGGAAGCAGGCACTGAGTGTGTGTCCTAGGAGGGTTTTCTTTGCCTTCTTGCTGCTGATCTTCTCTGCCACATTTCATATCACTATGATGGTCTGCCTTGCCACAAATGCAGAATCAAGGGACTGCCTTAGTTAGGGTTTCCATTGCTGAGAGGACACACCATGACCAAGGCAACTCTTATAACGGTCATCTGATTGGGGATAGCTTACAGGTTCAAAGGCTCAGTTCATTATCATGACAGGAAGCACAGCGGCATCTAGGCAGACATGGTGCTGGAGAAGAAGCCAAGAGTTCTACATTTTGATCTGAAGACATTTGGGAGAAGACGATCAGGCTGCTAGGAAGAAGCCCTCTTTGCCCAACCCCACAGTGACACACTTTCTCCAAGGCCACACCTACTCCAACAAGGCCACACCTCCTAATAGTGCCACTCCCTGGCCCTGGTCATTCCTAGCCCACAGGAATCAAGGACTAAGTTGAAACCTTTGAAACTGTGAACCAAAATAAATAATTCCTCCCTTTAAACTGTTTCTTTTTCAAGCATTTGTTCGCTGCTATACAAAAGAAACTACAAGCAAGCATTTTATCTACCTTCATGTAATATAAGATTTAGAAAAAGTTTTATATATATATATAGTATATTTATATACTATATATAAAGTATATTTATATATATATATATATAAAGTACAGACATGGTGATCCTTCCCAGCTTAAGTCCATAAGAATTAACTCAAATCCTCTCTACATTAAATATTTTTAATTATCTTTATATAGTCAACCAGTGTCCCCTAAATTGACACATTTTATGAGAAGTTTAATTTTGTGAATTTAAAGATACTATAGATATTAAAAAAAAATAAAGTCTACTTCAGATAGAAAATTTGAAGTAATACAAAGTCCTCTAGACTTCAAAATTTGGTCAAAATCAAATTACATTATCCCAAAGGTGGCTGGCTGAACAGAATATAAACTGATTATAATACTGTCTATATCATCTTACCAATCATTTAAACAATTCACTGTTGATGGTGTAATTTATGTGGTAAAAATAAAGGTTTTCCATAATTGTGATGTTATCTTGACATTGACTGGTGTTGAATTTTGATGTACTTCTACCCTTTAACACTATTTTTTTTTATTTTTTATTGGATATTTTTTATTTACATTTCAAATGTTATTCCCTTTACCAGTTTCCCTGTCCATAAGCCCCCAATCCCATCCCCCTCTACCCTTCTATAAGGGTGTTCCCCCTCCCCAACCACACCCCCTTCCTGCCTCCCCGCCCTGATATACCCCTACACTGGGGGGGTTTGGGGTCCAGCCTTGGCAGGACCAAGGGCTTCTCCTCCCATTGGTGTCCAACAAGGCCATCCTCTGCTTCATATGCAGCTGGAGCCATGGGTTGGTCTATGTGAAGTCTTTGAATTGTGGTTTAGTCCCTAGGAGCTCTGGTTGGTTGGTACTGTTGTTCTTATGGGGTTGCAACCCCTTCAGTTCCTTCAATCCTTTCTCTAACTTCTCCAATGGGGACCCCGTTCTCAGTTCAATGGTTTGCTACTAGCATTCACTTCTGTATTTGTAATGCTCTGGCAGAGCCTCTCAGGAGACTGTTCCATCAGGCTCCTCTCAGCATGCACTTCGTGACTTTATAATGTCTAGTTTTGATGGCTGTTTATATATATGGGCTGGATCCCCAGGTGGGGCAGGCTTCGAATGGCCATTCCTTCAGTCTCTGCTTCAAACTTTGCCTCCATATCTCCTCCTAGGAATATTTTTGTTCTTCCTTTTAAGGAATGAAACATTTGTACTTTGGTCGTCCATCTTTTTGAGCTTCATGTGGTTTGTGGATTATATCTTGGATACTTTGAACTTTTGGGCTAATATCCAATTATCAGTGAGTGCATATCATCTGTGTTCTTTTGTGATTGGGTTATCTCACTCAGGATGATATTTTCTAGTTCTATCCATTTGCCTATGAATTTCATAAAGTCATTGTTTTTGATAGTTGAGTAATATTCCATTGTGTAGATGTACCACATTTTCTGTATCCATTCCTCTGTTGAAGGGCTCTCTTTCCAGGCTATTATAAATAAGGCGGCTATGGAGCATGTGTATTTGTTATATGTTGGTGCATCTTTTGGGTATATGCCCAAGAGAGGTATAGCTGAATCCTCAGGCAGTTCAATGTCCAATTTTCTGAGGAAACTCCAGACTGATTTCCAGAATGGTTGTACCAGTCTGCAATCCCACCAACAATGGAGGAGTGTTCCTCTTTCTCCACATCCTCGCCAGCATTTGCTGTCACCTGAGTTTTTGAACTTAGCCATTCTGACTGGTGTGAGGTGAAATCTCAGGGTTGTTTTGATTTGCATTTCCCTTATGACTAAAGATGTTGAACATTTCTTTAGGTGTTTCTCAGCCATTTGGCATTCCTCAGCTGTGAATTCTTTGTTTAGCTCTGAACCCCATCTTTTAATAGGGTTATTTGTCTCCCTGCAGTCTAACTTCTTGAGTTCTTTGTATATTTTGGATATAAGCCCTCTATCTGTTGTAGGATTGGTAAAGATCTTTTCCCAATCTGTTGGTTGCCGTTTTGTCCTAACAACAGTGTCCTTTGCCTTACAGAAGCTTTGCAGTTTTATGAGATTCCATTGTTGATTCTTGATATTAGAACATAAGCCATTGGTGTTTTGTTCAGGAAATTTTCCCCAGTGCCCATGTGTTCGAGATGCTTCCCACTTTTTCTTCTATTAGGCTGAGTATATGTAGTTTGATGTGGAGGTTCTTTATCCACTTAGACTTAAGCTTTGTACAGGGCAATAAGAATGGGTCAATTTGGGGTTGGGGATTTAGCTCAGTGGTAGAGCACTTGGCTAGCAAGCACAAGGCCCTGGGTTCAGTCCTCAGTTCCGGAAAAAAAAAAAAAAAAAGAATGGGTCTATTTTCATTCTTCTACATGCTGACCTCCAGTTAAAGCAGCACCATTTATTTCCACTGGATGGTTTTAGCTCCTTTGTCAAAGATCAAATGACCATAGTTGTGTGGGTTCATTTCTGTATCTGTAATTCTATTCCATTGATCTACCTGCCTGTCTCTATACCAATACCATACAGTTTTTCCTCACTATTGTTCTGTAATACTGCTTGAGTTCAGGGATAGTGATTCCCCCAGAAGTCCTTTTATTCTTTTCTTTTTTTTTTTTTTTTTTTTGGAGCTGGGGACACTGAGCTAAATCCCCAACCCCCCAGAAGTCCTTTTATTGTTGAAGATAGTTTTTGCTATCCTGGGGTTTTTGTTATTCCAAATGAATTTGCAAATTGCTCTTTCTAACTCTATGAAGTTGGAATTTTGATGGGAATTACACTGTATCTGTAGACTGCTTTTGGCAAAATGGTCATCTTTATTATATTAATCCTGCCAATCCATGAGCATGGAAGATCTTTCCATCTTCTGAGATCTTCCTCAATTTCTTTCTTCAGAGACTTGAAGTTCTTGTCATACAGATCTTTCACTTGCTTGGTTAAAGTCACATTGAGATATTTTATGTTATTTTTGACTGTTGTGAAGGGTGTCATTTCCTTAATTTCTTTCTCAGCCTGTTTATCCTTTGAGTAGAGGAAGGCTACTGATTTGTTTGACTTAATTTTATATCCAGTCACTTTGCTGAAGTTGTTTATCAGGTTTAGTAGTTCTCTGGTGGAACTTTTGGAGTCACCTAAGTATACTATCATATCATCTGCAAATAGTGTTATTTTGACTTCTTCCTTTCCAATTTGTATTTCTTTGACCTCCTTTTGTTGTCTGATTGCTCTGATAGGACTTCAAGAACTATACTGAGTAAGTAGGGAGAGAGTGGGCAGCCTTTTCTAGTCCCTGATTTTAGTTTCAAGTTTCTGTTTGATATTAACTACTGGTTTGCGGTATTGCTTTTACTATGTTTAGGTATGGGCCTTGAATTCCTTTAACACTATTATGAAGAGAGCATAAAGTGGCCATTATAGTGCAAATACTGATAACACACCTCAATACCATTAGTCAGCTGTCATAAACTCAAAGCCCAACTTTTTATCATAATAATTCTGCAGAAAACAAAATGAGAGATAATACAGATGATACCAAGAAAACAAAATGGAGTACTAAAGTCATGAAGTACTACAACAGTTTTTCACTGATCTCCTCAAAGGACCTTGCCCACAACACTGTAAGTATTGTTTCAGGGAGATAACCCTTAAACTATGTAAGGTTTCTAGTGTCTTGCTACCATAAAATGGCAAGCCTTATTATGTAAACCTTTCAGTAAGTCTGGATTGACTTTTTCAACTAACGAAAGGATTTCTCAAATATAATGTTTATGATCTTAATAATCTTTGAGTCACCAAGTCCACCGAATTCGTGACTGCTCCAAAGATTGGCATCATCACTGTGTCTATCAGGCCTGCATCTCCCAACACCCTCTGGTACTAGGAATTGAGCCAGGGTCTCACACAGGCTAGGCTAGTGCTCTACCACTGAGCTATGTCCCAGTGCATTTTACCTTTTTAATTGTGAGACAGAATCTAAGTTGCCCATGATGCCCTTGAACTCATGCTGTAGTCCAGGCTGGCCCTAAGCTTGCATCATTGTGCCTCAACCTTCCAAGCATGTCTGCCCTGCATACCCTGGTTTATACTGAGTTTTTATTTGCAATTTATTTATACTATAAAAGACTATCAACTGTGGGAGCCGTATTGGATTTGGGCCTGGTTGCTTTATCACTGTTTGGCCTTTGTCTTAGATTGTAGGATCAAAAGCCTCTCCCTGTAATTTAGGGCACAAGAAGTTTGCATTCATGGAATGTTTTCAGCCTGAACAAGACCCTTCTGGGTCTCCAGCAAGGTTTGACCCTTGCTGAGCCCTGCCTTTGCATGTGGAAGCCTTTTGTCCCCAACTGGGAACAGTCTGACCAGGTACTTCTCACCTGAGTCAGAATTAGGCTGGCCTTCCTGGTTATTTCCCTAATTTATTCGGTCCTTTGTTACCGAAGTCTCAGCCAGGGTTCCCCACTGTGCTTGACAGATACTTGCTAAGTGCTGTACTTGGGATACATAGTTGGTCAATAAAGAAACCAGGAGCTCTCTTCCTCTTCTGGCTTGACACGAATAACCTGTGTGTGTGTGTTTCTTTCATCCCACAGGCTTTCGCCCGATTCTCGGTACCGTGTCGGTGCAGGCGCCGACAATCAACAGGTTCACAAACTGCTATGATGCCAGCAATATATTATAGTTTCCTTCATCAGTAGCTTACAAAAGTATTCTATGAGGAAATGTAATTAGTCTTCTAAGTGTGTATGATCTAATAATAATAATTTTTACTTCATTGTTACTGTTCTTCATTCATCCTGTTTAAAGAGTAAATACTAAACTCTAATAAATAATAACTTTCTAACCATAGACTGATGTCCAACCTTGGTATGTCCTAAATTTCTTCTGAAAATAATTGAATGTCCAGACACTGAGTTTACTATGTCCATAATTTTTGATACTATGATTATATCAAGTAAGAGTTGCTGAATTATGTACCTTTAAGCCACTAATGACAAATATGAATCAAGAAGTAATATCAGTCTATAAATCTTACACTGTCAGACGAAGCTTATCAAGATGTATGATATGCACAAAAACAATTAGTAAAGACAATTTATAATCACAAAAAGTTAAAGCTTAGAAGGAATCTTAGAGGACATTGAGTTCAAACCCTTCTATTTTGAACATGTTAACTGAGACCAAACAGCACCAAATAATCACTGTTTATGCGTTGTATAATCCCATTCTAAGTCACACATAAATACCTAGCTTACCTTTTTGGTAATGCCTTAGGAGGACACCCATGGGCAGCTTTTGTGGTTTTGTGGTCTAGACAGATGACTTTATTTCTTAGGCTTCTTGTCCACTAAGGGAAAAAAAATTGATAATAAATACAATAATGTGACTAAAGGCACTTGTATTTTTAATTAGCTATCCAAGACAATCAGCCCAATTCCCTTTTCTTTATTAATCTCTATCTATGTGTAGTGTTTTGTCTACATACATGTCTGTGAGTCATATGAGTGCCTACCAACATTAGGGGGAGGGGCATGTTTTCAAACACTGCTTAAACAAGGAAGAGATTCTGAAACATGCTATAACATGAACAAGTCTTGGCATTATTCTAAGTGAAATAAAGCAGCAATAACAAAAGACAAATTCTGGGGCTGGAGAGATGGCTCAGCAGTTAAGACTACCGGCTACTCTTCTAGAGGTCCTGAGTTCAACTCCCTGCAATGACATGGTGGCTCACAACCATCTGTAATGAGATCTGATGCCCTTTTCTGGTGTGTCTGCAGACAGTGAAAGTGTACTCATATACATAAAGTAAATAAATAAATCTTTTTAAAAAAGACAAACATGGAACAGTTCCATTTGAATCCTGGAGTGACCAATCTTATATAGACAGTGGAGTGAGGCTAGGGTAAGGAGATAATAGGAAAGTATTATTTAATAGGTACAATATTTCACTTTTTAGGATAGGTTGTCTTGATAGCCACATAACAATAAAACATATGAAATGTCACTAAACTCTTAAATTATTAAGGGGGGTCATAAAAATGATGGGTCCCATGACTTTGGGATTGTCCTGCTTATCTAGGACTTTAAGATTTTGATCTTGGCAGCCAATTCTGGTGACTCAGTCCACAGCTGTGGTTCCAACAGGAACCAGAAAATGTTTTACAACTTCTACCCAAATACAAAACAGAGAAGCTGTTTTTGGAATGACCTAGCAAAGCAAGATTGTTAATTCCTCAGGAACACATGAACGATGCATCGTATACATCTGGTCTACATAGGTGGTATATTTGGTTCCCTTTCTCCCTCCAAAGGTAATGCTTGAATGTCATCTCTGAGATAACAAAGAAAAGACTGACACACAGAACTAAGCAATTAAAGAAGAATATGGCATCAAATTGCCAATCTGAAAAATAAAAGAATCTGATGCTAATTTTAAAACAAAGGTTTCTCTGAAGAGCCTAAGGATATCTTCACCGAAGCTCTAACCTTTGTCTCAACAACTTAGACAATGAAAGCTTCATACCTTAGTACCAGAACACTGTTTTCAGGACATGGTCTGGGACTTCAAGTACAAAATTCCCCATTAGAGCTTTGTAGGATCTTTTTTGAGCCCGCCCAGATGGTTCAGATCTGATGCTCAAGTCTGGTGAATCATAGCAATGTGTATGGCCAAGTGACTACACACCTGCACATGTGCAAACCCTGGTCATCTATGATCCATTTTGCTGGTTGATGTATGGATAAGTTTGTATGTTGTGCTTGAATCTGAAGAACCATTTGGGAGCTAGGGAATGCATGTGAAGCCTGTGTGGGCACCTCCTAAGCAGCCCATTGTTGTGGTTTGCCCTGGAGTTATCTGTATTTTGATGCTAATTCCACTGCCCCGAGGCCTAGTCACCACTCAGAACTCAGGTGACTTCACCAGAACCTTCTCCCCATTGAATCTATAAAATACAGGTGAGCAGCAGGTACAGGATAGAAGGAGGCCTGTCATTGGACTAAGGATGGGTGGGAGAGAAGTTTGAAGGAAGAGGAGGAGACTGGAACAGAAAGGAGGAAGAGACAGGAGGAAGAGAGAGAGAAGCCATGGCAGGACAATACCACAGGCGATGTTAAGATTCCACGCTGTACCTTTACAGGTTGTTAAGAATGTTCTTAAGGGATGGATGGTACTGGGCTTTGTATGTTTAGGTGGGCAATTATATCTTACCAATTGGGTTATTGTGTTGTGTGTTCTTTTATGTGACGGTTTGAGTATAGGAAAGTGTGCAGCGGCAGGAGCTGGGCCGCCGCGGAGTTAGGATGTTTCCACAGAGATATCTAGCAGATATCTTGGGGCACAGCAGTGCCGGACCTAGTGGGGATAAAAGACAATCTTACTTGTTTTTATTTTTTATATTTTCACAACAACAGCCTATCTTCAGAACTTCTGGTCCTCAGCCGAAACCATGGAGGATTATGAAGAAAGACAAGGAGAGGCCTCAGCTAGTTTGATGGCAAAAATGACTCCTGAGGGGCAGCAGTCAGGTGATGGGGCCTCTAGAAGCTATAAAGTTACCAATACACTGTAGACCACCCTTGCTATCTCCTGCCCTACATGGGTCTTTTCAAGCTGGTCCACCCTCAAAATCATGGCTATGTCTAAGTTGTGACTGGGATGGACCAGCCATGGGCCACTTTCTTTTAAAATCATATGCTTAGCTTATGAGACTAACTGAAAAGCAGTTATGTATGAGAGTAAGCATTCGATACCAGGTTTTTCACTGCAGAAACTGTGGGAGCAGACTGTCAGCATTCTTTTTTCTAATCATGCGGCAGGGAATAGAGTTTAAAATGAAACACTATCAAACTATTAACCAAAATGTGACTAAGGGCTAGAGAGACAGAGCAGTGATTAAATGCATTTGCCACCACGCCTTTAGTCCTAAATTCAATCTCCTACATAGTAGGAGAGAACTGACTCCACAAGTTTTTGTCTCTCATCTCTACAGGTCTGCTGTACCACATGCACCCACACTTACAAAAATACACGGGGTACATGCAGCCATAAACACACACACACACTAAAACCTGTCTATTCAAGATCCATGAGACACTGTGAAAAGATAAAATCTACAAATAATTGGCATAACAGAATTTCATACTAACAGCATAGATAAATTTTTTAGTAAACTCATAGCAGAAATGTAGTTAGACATAGGGGGAAATGGCTATCTAGATAGAAACAACATTTAGAACAAACACAAACAAGAATATAGATGTCATAGGATAGTCGCAATATTTTATATACAGAATAAAAAATATTGAAATTGCAAGAGAAAAAATACCTCAGAGAAAAAGGTACTCAGACAATAATACCAAAACTGATAATGGAATATCATAAAATTAAACGGCTGTGAAGCCAAGGAAATTATTATGGGTTTTTTTTTTTTTTTGAGAGTTTCATATGTGTCTTAATCACATGCTTCCCTACTCACTCAACTTTATCTCTGCTTTTTAAAATCTTCAATACCAGTTTCTGCTGCCTATATATTCGTGAATGTGTGATCTTCCAGTGAAGTGTGGCCAACTTCCTAAGAGCTACGCTCTTAGAGAAACTCACTCTCCCTCTTCTAGCAACTAACAATTGCCCATAGCTTCACAGCCGGGGTGGGACTGTGTGCATGCTGGAATGTGATCTGGTTTGGGCCTGCACAGGTTTTATGAATGTTGTTATAACCACTGTGAATTCATATGTGCAGATTCCCTGCTCTGCCTGAAAGTTAATGTCTCCTTGTAGTCATTTTACCACTGCTAGTTTTCTTCCACAATGATCCCTAAGCCTAGGGACTACCACACACACACTTCCTTCGAGCTAAGCAGTCATTACAGGCATTGCCATTGCTCTCGGCTACTCTCTAGTGCTTGATGGTGATGCCCGTTACTGACCTGGAAGCTTCATCCCTTCCTGGCCAGCGTTCATAGAGCTGGATGGTGCTCTGCACACTATCACAAGGAACAGGCGTCTTCATTCTTTTTTTTTTAATTTTTATTAGATATATTTCTTTACTTATATTTCAAATGTTATTCCCCTTCCCGGTTTCCTGTCCATAAGCCCCCATTCCCTCCTCTCCCCCTCCCCACACGGGTATTCCCCCTAAACATCACCCTTACTTACCTCCCCCATATTTCCCTGCACTGGGGGTTGAATCTTGGCAGGACCAAGGGCTTCCCCTTCCCCGGGTGCCCCAACAAAGCTATTCTCTGCTATATATGCAGTTGGAGCCCTGGGTCAGTCCATGTATAGTCTTTCAGTAGTGGTTTAGTCCCTGGAACCTCTGGTTGGTTGGCATTGTTCTTTTCATGGGGTTGCAAGCTCCTTCAACTCTTTCAATACTTCTTCTAATTCCCCCCAAGGGGGTCCTGTTCTCAGTTCAGTGGTTTGCTGCTAGCATTGACCTCTGTATTGGACATGCTCTGGATGTGTCTCTCAGGAGAGATCTACATCCGGTCCCTTTCAGCATGAATTTTTTAGCTTCATCAATCTTATCTAGTTTTGGTGGCTGTATATATATGGTTCACATGTGAGGCAGGCTCTGAAGGGCCATTCCTTGAGACACTGCTCTAAACTTTGCTTCCATATCCCCTCTATTGAATATTTTTTCCCCTTTTAAAAAGGAGTGGGAACATCCACATTTTGGTCATCCTTCTTCTTGAGCTTCTTGTGGTCTATGGATTGCATCTTGGGTAATTAGGGCTTTTTGGCTAATATCCACTTATCAATGAGTACATACCAAGTATGTTTTTCTGTGACTGAGTTACCTTACTCAGGATATTTTGCAGTTCATTCCATTTGCCTATGAATTTCATGAAGTCATTGTTTTTGATAGCTGAGTAGTACTCCATTGTGTAGATGTACCACATTTTTTAATCCATTCCTCTGTTGAAGGGCATCTGGGTTCTTTCCAGCTTCTGGCTATTATAAATAAGGCTGCCATGAACATAGTGGAGAATGTGTCTTTGTTCTATGTTGGAGCATCTTTTGGGTATATGCCCAAGAGAGGTATAGTTGGGTCCTAAGGTAGTGGAATGTCCAATTTCTGGAGGAACCTCGAGACTGATTTCCAGAGTGGTTTTACCAGTCTGCAATCCCACCAACAATGGAGGAGTGTTCCTTTCTCCACATCCTTGCCAGCAACTGCTGTCACCTGTGTTTTTGATCTTAGCCATTCTGACTGGTGTGAGGTGGGATCTCAGGGTTGTTTTGATTTGTATTTCCCTGATGACTAAGTATGTTGAACATTTCTTTAGATACTCATCAGCCATTTGATATTCCTCAGCTAAGAATTCTTTGTTTACCTCTGTATTCCATTTTTAAAAGGGTTATTTGGCTCTCTGGAGTCTAACTTCTTGAGTTCTTTGTATATTTTGGATATTAGCCCTCTGTCGGATGTAGGATTGGTAAAGATCTTTTCCCAATCTGTTGGTTGCTGTTTTGTCCTAATAACAGTGTCCTTTGCCTTTACAGAAGCTTTGCAGTTTTATGAGATCCCATTTGTTGATTCTTGATCTTAGAGCATAAGCCATTGGTGTTTTGTTCAGGAAATTTTTCCAGTGCCCATGTGTTTGAGATGCTTCCCCACTTTTTATTCTATTAGTTTGAGTGTATCTGGTTTGATGTGGAGGTCCTTGATTCATTTGGACTTAAGCTTTGTACAGAGTGATAAGAATGGATCGATTTGCATTCTTTTTATATGCCGATCTCCAGTTGAACCAGCACCATTTGTTGAAAATGCTAACTTTCTTCCATTGGATGGTTTTAGCACCTTTGTGAAAGATCAAGTGACCACAGGCATGTGGGTTCATTTCTGGGTCTTTAATTCTGTTCCACTGATCTATCTGCCTGTCTCTGTACCAATACCATACAGTTTTTATGACTATTACTCTTTAATACTGCTTGAGGTCAGGGATGGTGATTCCCCAAGAAGTTCTTTTATTGTTGAGTATAGTTTTCGCTATCCTGTTTTGTTTTGTTTTGTTTTTTTGTTATTCCAAATGAATTTGCAAATTGCTCTTTCTATCTCTATAAAGAATTGAGTAGGAATTTTGATGGGGATTGCATTGAATCTGTAGACTGCTTTTGCAAAATGGCCATCTTTACTATATTAATCCTGCCAATCCGTGAGCATGGAAGATCTTTCTATCCTCTGAGATCTTCCTCAATTGCTTTCTTCGGAAACTTGGAGTTCTTGTCATACAGATCTTTCACTTGCTTGGTTAAAGTCACACCGCAATATTTTATATTATTTGTGACTATTGTGAAGGGTGTCATTTCCTTAATTTCTTTCTCAGCCTGTTTATCCTTTGAGTAGAGGAAGGCTACTGATTTGTTTGACTTAATTTTATACCCAGCTACTTTGCTGAAGTTGTTTATCAGGTTAAGTAGTTCTGTGGTGGAACTTATGGGGTCACTTAAGTATACTATCATATCATCTGCAAATAATGATATTTTGATTATTTCCCTTCCGATTTGTATCCCTTTGACCTCCTTTCACTGTCTGATTGCTCTGGCTAGAACTTCGAGTACTATATTGAATAATTAGGAAGACTTGGCAGCCTTGTCCTGTCCCTAATTTTAGTGGGATTGCTTCAAGTTTCTCTCTATTTAGTTTGATGTTAGCTACTGGTTTACTGTATATTGCTTTTGCTATGTTTAGATATGGGCCTTGAATTCCTGATCTTTCCAGGACCTTTATCATGAAGGGGTGTTGAATTTTGTCAAATGCTTTCTCAGCATCTAATGAAATGATCATGTGGTTCTTATCTTTGAATCTGTTTATATAGTGGATTACATTGATGAATTTTCATATATTAAACCATCCCTGCATCCCAGGGATGAATTCTATGTGATCAATGGATGATCGTTTTGATGTGTACTTGGATTAGGCTTGCAAGAATTTTATTGAATATTTTTGTGTCAATATTCATAAGGAAAATTGGTCCGAGTTCTCTTTCTTTGTTGGGTCTTTGTTTGGTTTAGGTATAAGAGTAATTGTGGCTTCATAGAAGGAATTTGGTAGTGCTCTGTCTGTTTCAACTTTATGGAATAGTTTGGACAGTATTGGTACGAGGTCTTCTATGAAGATCTGATAGAATTCTGCACTGAACCCATCTGGACCTGGGCTCTTTTTGGTTGGGAGACATTTAATGACTGCTTCTATTTCCTTAGGAGTTATGGGGTTGTTTAGATGGTTTATCTGTTCCTGATTTAACTTTGGTACCTGGTATCTGTCTAGAAAATTGTCCATTTCCTCCAGATTTTCAAGTTTTGTTGAATATAGGCTTTTGTAGTAGGATCTGATGGGTTTTGTTTTTTTTTATTTCTTCAGATTCTGTTGTTATGTCTCCCTTTTCATTTCTGATTTTGTTAATTTGGAAAAACTCTCTGTGACCTTTGAGTCTGGCTAAGGGTTTATCTATCTTGTTGATTTTCTCAAAGAACCAGCCCCTGGCTTTGTTGATTCTTTGTATAGTCCTTTTTGTTTCTACTTGGTGGATTTCAGGTCTGAGTTTGATTATTTCCTGCCTTCTATTCCTCATGGGTTTATTTATTTATTTTTGTTCTAGAGCTTTTAGGTGTGCTGTCAAGCTGCTGACATATGCTCTCTCCTGTTTCTTTCTGCAGGCACTCAGAGCTATGAGTTTTCCTCTTAGTACCGCTTTCATTGTGTCCCATAAGTTTAGGAATGTGGTATCTTCATTTTCATTAAATTCTAAGAAGTCTTTAATTTCTTTCTTTATTTCTTCCTTGACCAAGTTGTCATTGAGTAGAGCATTGTTCAACTTCCATGTATATGTGGGCTTTCTGTCATTATTGTTGTTATTGAAGACCAGTCTTAGTGCGTGGTGATCTGATAGGATGCATGGGATTATTTCTATCTTCCTGTATCTGTTGAGGCCTGTTTTGTGACCAATTATATGGTCAATTTTGGAAGAGGTTCCATTATATCCTTTTGATTTAGGATGGAATGTTCTATAAATATCTGTTAAATTCATTTGTTTCATGACTTGTTAGTTTCTCTATGTCTCTGTTTAATTTGTTTCCATGGTTTGTCCATTGATGAGAGTGGGGTGTTGAAATCTCCTACTATTATCGTGTGAGGTGCAACGTGTGCTTTGAGCTTTAGTAAGGTTTCTTTTATGAATGTAGGTGCCCTTGCATTTGGAGCATAGATACTCAGGACTGAGAGTTCATCTTGGTGGATTTTTCCTTTGATGAATATGAAGTGTCCTTACTTATCTTTTTTTTTTTTTAAATATATATATATGTGAGTACACTGTAGCTGTCTTCAGATACACCAGAAGAGGGCATCAGATCTTATTACAGATGGTTGTGAGCCACCATGTGGTTGCTGGGATTTGAACTCAGGACCTCTGGGAGAGCAGTCAGTGCTCTTAACCTCTGAGCCATCTCTCCAGCCCCCTTCCTTATCTTTTTTAATGACTTTTGTTTGAGAGTCAATTTTATTTGATATTATAATGGCAACACCAGATTGTTTCTTCAGGCCATTTGCTTGGAAAGTTGTTTTCCTGCCATTTATTCTGAGGTAATGTCTGTCTTCGTCTCTCAGATGTGTTTCCTGCATGTAGCAAAATGCTGGTTCCTCTTTATTTATCCAGTCTGTTAGTCTATGTCTTTTTATTGGGGAATTGAATCCGTTGATGTTGAGAGAAATTAAGGAATAATGATTGTCGCTTCCTGTTATTTTCATTGTTAGAGGTGGAATTATGTTTGCCTCTCTTTTGGTTTCATTGCAAGGAAATTATATCCTTGCTTTCTGTATGGTGTAGTTTCTCTCTTTGTGTTGTTTTCCATCTATTATCCTTTGTAGGGCTGGATTTGTAGAAAGATATTGTGTAAATTTGGTTTTGTCATGGAATGTCTTGGTTTCTCCATCTATGGTAATTAAGAGTTTTGCTAGATACAGTAACCTGGGCTGGCATTTGTGTTCTCTTAGGGTCTGCATGACATCTGTCCAGGATCTTCTGGCTTTCATAGTCTCTGGTGAGAAATCTGGTGTGGCTTTTTATAGGTCTGCCTTTATATGTCACTTGACCTTTTTCCCTTACTGCTTTTAATATTCTTTCTTTGTTTTGTGCATTTGGTGTTTTAAGTATTATGTGACAGGAGGAGTTTCTCTTTTGGTCCAATCTATTGAGAGTTCTGTATGCTTCTTGTATGGTTTTTAGCATCTCTTTGTTTAGGTTAGGGAAGTTTTCTTGTATAATTTTGTTGAATATATTTAATGGCCCTTTAAGTTGGGAGTCTTCACTTTTTTCTATACCTATTATCCTTAGGTTTGATCTTCTCATTGTGTCCTGGATTTCCTGTATATTTTGGGCTAGGAGCTTTTTGCGTTTTACATTATCCTTGACAGCTGCGTACATGTTTTCTATGGTATCTTCTGCCCCTGAGATTCTCTCTTCTATCTCTTATATTCTGTTGGTGATGCTTGTATCTATAGCTCCCTGTCTCTTCCCTAGGTTTTCTATATCCAGGGTTGTCTCCCTATGTGCTTTGTTTGTTGTTTCTATTTCATTTTCAATTTGTTCCCGTTTGGTTGTGTTTTCCTGTAACTCTTTCAGGGATTTTTGTGTTTCCTCTCTAAGGGCTTCTACTTGTTTACTTGTGTTTTCTTGGATTTTTTAAAGATTTATTTATTTTATTTATATGTTAGTACACTGTAGTTCTCTTCAGACACTTCAGAAGAGAGCATCCAATTACAGATGGCTGTGAGCTACCATGTGGTTACTGGGATTTGAACTCAGGACCTTAGGAAGAGCAGTCGGTGCTCTTAACCACTGAGCCTTCTCTCTAGCACGCCCTTCCTGTATTTCTTAAGAGAGTTCTTTATGTCTTTCTTAAAGTCCTCCATTGTTATCAAAAATGTGATTTTTAAATCTAAATCTTGCTTTTCTGGTGTTTTTGGATATCCAGTATTCTCTTTGGTGGGAGAACTGGGCTCTGATGATGCCAAGTAGTCCTGATTTCTGTTGCTTAGGTTCCTGCACTTGTCTCTAGCCATTGGGTTGTCTCTGGAGTTTGCTTGTCTTTCTGTTTCTGGGAGTGACTTGAGCCTGCTGTAGGCCTCTGTGTCAGCACTCCTGTAGAACTGTTTTCCTGTTTCCTTTCAGCCTTTCCTGAGAACAGGTGCTCTAATTTCAGGTGTGTCGGCGCTCCTGGGGACTGTCTTCCAGCTCTAGGCATGGGCAGGAATCAAAGGGTCCTGTCCCTGATTGCTCATAGGTCCTTGCACCCAGCGGGCACAGTTGGCACTAGGCGATTCCCTCTTGGGTCTGGCCTGTGGGCAGAGGGTATTCTCCTCTGACTTCTGAGGTGTGTCCACACTTCTGAGGGTCCAGCTCTCCCCCACGGGATTTGGGTGCAGGGAGCTGTTTGGCCGTTCAGTTCGGTCCTGGGCACAGACCAGAACCACAGGTACTGGTGGCTGTCTGTTCCTATATCCCTGTGTCCAGAGGCACTGTGCACTTTCCCCTTGGACCAGGAATGTGGGCAGAGGTGTGCAGAGGTGGCAGTCTGTCCTGTGGTCTCACGATTTCTGCACTCCTTGGTGGTCAGTTTTCTTCCCCACAGGATTTGGGTGCCGGGAACTCAGGCGTCTTCATTCTTAGCAGCCTCCATATGACAAGTTTCCTACACTGTCCTACTGTGTGAACTCTCCCATAGAACTTAAATCCCTTGGAGGAGTGCCTCCACCTGCCCAAGGAATGTCAAAGATGACGTGTTTCCTGTCCCCTCTTCATCAATGCAGTTTAGCATGTTCAGGGGCATCATGCAAACAGTCCCCATTCAGACATGATGCTTTGTGTATCTGAGCGCATCTGGTAACAGTGATAAGAACTAGTCTGTACGTTTTCACTGTTTCTCTGTTCCTGCTTTGACCTTTGAGCCATCTGGAATAAAAGCTGCACAAAACACTGGTAAAGGCACTCTAGATCAGCATTAACCGGAATCCCTGGTTTTGTTCAATCTTGATTTTTTTCTAACACAGGGTCTCTCTGTGTAACGGCCCTGGCTGTACTGAAACTCGTTTTGTAAGTTAGGTTGTCCTCAAACTCTCAGAGATCTGCTCACCTCTGCCTCCTGACTTCTGGGATTAAAGACCTGTGCTACCATATCCAGCCTCTGATGAATCCTGAACTGGAATTTAATTCCTCAGCAGTGGACACTGAAAGGTAGCAATACATCTCACATCACTGTGAACCCTACAGCTACAGTGATTTGGCCTGTTAAGGCACGACCACTGGTGCAATAGTGGTGTGAACATTTTGGGAGCAACCAAGCACTTTCCAATAAAATTTAAATCCCACTCCACAGGATGAAATCCATACTTGACACCATTATCAGGCCAAGAACCTACTAGAGAGGTCCTCAGAGAGAACCATGTGAATTTGAACAAGAAATCAAATAACTCAGCTGGACAACTTGGTACATCTTTAATCCCAGCTGTCAGAGAAGCAGAGACAGGTACCTCTCTGTAATTTTGAGGTCTACCTGGTCCACATATCAAGTTCTAGACCAGCAAAGACTACACAATGAGATCTCATCTTTAAAAAAATCAAGTGACTCCATCAATAAATGATAAATGGGTTGAAGTTAAAAAGTTCTCTAATGACGAAATGGCCAATAGTCAATATGAAAAAATATTCAAAGTCACTAGCTATCAATCCAAATCAAAACTCATTGAGATTCCATTTTAGCCTAATAAGAGTGGCAGTAATTAGGCAAACAAACAGCAACAACTGCAAGCAGAGATGCAGACACAGGGGACTCTGCTGGTGGGAGTTAGTCTAGCAGCTATGGCAATGGGCATAGAGCTACTATATGACCCAGTTATATCACACTCCTTGGTATTGACAAAGAACCCAAAGTTAACGCATCACAAAAATACCTACACATCAACATTTACTGCAGCACTATTCACAACAGCTAAATTACGGAACCAGTTTCAGTGGCCAACAACAGAGAAATAGCTAAGGAAAGTGTGGTATGTGTATATATGTATATTTTAATATATATATAAAAATTTGTATGTATGTATGTGTTATATATATATATATATATATATAACATTTTGTTTAGACATAAAGTCAGTGAAGTCATATCATTTGCAGCAAAATTGATACAATTGGAGATATTCATAAAGTAATTAAGTAAATCTCAGAAAAACAAAAATAGTTCATTTTTATCCATATGTTTTTACTCCAAGATTTTTATATAGATACACAAATCATGTATGTGAAAGTTTAACTGTATATGGGAACAAAGAGGACCAAAGGAAGAATAGAGGACAGAAAGAAATGTATGTGGAAAAATACACTCAACATACAATGTATCCTATATGTTAAAAATGTCCTTATGTAAAAAGCTAAATAAATCAAGGAGCTATATAAGATTACAAGGCACTTTTCTTTGTATGCAACTTTTTTATTTTATCTTTAATTATGTGTCTCTGTGAGGCTACATTCGTTTAGTGCAGGTGCCCATAGAAGACAAAGGCATCATCAGATTCCCTGGAAGTGCAGTTATAGGGCATTGTAACCCACCTGATGTTGGGTACATCGTAACCTGAGAAACTGAACTCGGGTCCTATAAGACCAGTAAATACCATTAAATGCTGAGCCATACAGATCATCCCTATGCCATTTTAATGGCAGAAATGTATCTTTATATAGTTTTAATAAAGTAGCTAGTAGCTAGTAGTTTTAATAAACTATAATCTAGATAATTATTGAGGCAAGATGATTACTCAAGTTCCAGAGCAGCATGGGCTACATGGTACCCTGAGCTACAATGAGAGACCTTCTTTTGAATTTTAAAAAATGACTGAACAGCAGGCTGCTGTGATGGCTGTGAATAATGGTACTTGCTAGCCTGGCATCCTCAGTTCAATCCCCAGAATCCTCCTTAAAGAGGAAGAAAGAACAGACGTCTAAAGTCATCCTCTGACCTCTACATGCACACTAGGCATTTGCATGCTCCATCATAGATGGACACACAGAGGAAAGAATCTTTGTATTATTCAAAATAATGTTGAGCATGCCAATAATCCCTAGAGCTCTTTCTTTCCAAATTGAGCCAAACAAACGGCTCCCACAAAGGAATGGAATGAGAAGCGCTATTCAGCCATGAGCAGAGTGGTAAACTGAGAAGGACACGGGGACTCTAGAGACAGCTCAGTAGGTAAAGAGCCTGCTTTGCAAACACAAGGACCTGAGTTCAATCTCAGAACCCACTTTTTAAAAGAAGAGGGGTGTGAGTATATATTTGCAATTCTGGTGCCGGGGATCCCTAACCTACTTGGTGAGTTCCAGACCAGTGAGTGATCCTGTCTTTTATAGGGAAAAAAGATATGGGGGGTGGGGGTGCCTCTCAGAGGCAAAAAGGAGGGGAGACAAGGTACAGAACACAGGGAGTGGGGACCAGGAAGGGGGAAAACAGAAAAAAGGAGGCATCACCTGAGGAAGAACTAATGAAGCTGTCATCTGGTCACTGCATACAGGTGTATCCATACACACATTAACATGGGATACATATACACACACCAACAAAAGAAAGTACACACACACATGCACACACAGGAAACAAGAAGTTTAAGGGTTTAAAACCAGCCTAGACTAGTTTGTGTGGCTATCTCAAAAAAGAAAGAAGTGCTGAGCCAGATGCAACAGTACATGCAGTCCAACAGTTCAAGGCCAGTCTATGCAACATAGCCAGACCCCATCTCAGCCAGCAAAAATAGCAAAATGATATTATTGGTAACTTTCATTATCAGGGAGTTATCAGAGCCCTACACTAATTACTAACTGTGCTAATACTAAAATCTAGATGTATAACCATAAATCTTTTTTAAAAGAATTCTGAGTTATATATATGAATATATAAAAATATTCATGTACAAGCATCTGTATATGTGTATATATATGTGTATGTATATATCTATGGGTATTTGGATAGATATAAACACACATATACATGTAAATATGAGTATTATGTACATATATTTAGTTTCATGTATGTCTGTGCACCATGCCTGATGCTTGCAGAGGTAAGAAGAGGGCATCAGATCCCCTGGAACTGGAGTGAGAGCAGTTGTAAGCCATCACGTGGGTGCTGGGAACTAAACCCAAGTCCTCTAGAATAAGTAGTGCTTTCGACCATCGGGCCGTCTTTCCAGTTCCCAGAGTACATTTTGAAATGCAGCTATCGTGCCAATTAAGAGATAAGCAATCTTTTAAATGAGGAAAGAACAAATAACTTTATTAAACTTAAAATTTCAGTGACCTTAAAGTTATTTATTTTATAATGAGATTTAAATTTCATAAGTCAACCATGCATATGCTATTTTAACTGAAGACCCAAGATCCTAATCTCCAAGCTTTATTTTAACATGTATTAGAAATAAGCTATTATTAAATCTTTAATTACAGAGAAAATTAAAAAGGATGCATAATAAAATAAAAATTAATATAATAAAACATTTTAAACAATTCAAATACAACATAGTTTAAAGGTTGATTTACCCCCTCCAAAGGGAAGTCCCAGCATTCTGAGCCTCTGAGCTTGGGCAGTGGTGACTGAGCAAGAACGTCCTCTGACTTTACAGTTAACAACTTCGTTATCTGAAACCAGGATGAGAAAGTAATTAGTGTAACTGAAATAATAAAAAAAGAATCAATTAACAGAGGCACTGTCTATTACTCTACATAAATATTCTAATAGTTTTTAAAGGTTTAAATTAAATGCTTAATTTGTAAGAAATTAAATACAGTTGTAATTATCCTCTGATTATCATAAAATAGGTAAATGAAGAATCATGCTAGCTTCCAAAATACTGTTCTCTAGCCTGATCTCTTCCCCTTCTAATCTTTCTAATGCAAGCTACAGTTATATAAAACATAAAGCTTTTCATAACTGTGACATACAAAATACAACAATGGCACTCGTCACTTATAAGTAAAATTCCATACATTCAGGGCTGGTTCACGTCACCCACAGATTAAACCTCGGCAACTCAACTTTATAGAGTTGCTAAGCTTTCTTCAGACATGTTGCATTATTTTATACAGATATTTTTGTACACTATATATAATCTAGATATGTTTGTATACTATATAGAGAGACTAGATATGTTTACATACTAGTTCTTCAACCTAGATTGCTCTTCTCTGCATTGATTTTTATGAAATACTCCAGACCTATCTGAATAATATTTGGCCTTATTTGAAGCCAATCCTTTCTTTGTGTGTTAGTGCCTAATACATTTATTTTAAATTATTTATATTTATATCTATCTGAGACTAGATATGTTTACATACTAGTTCTTCAACCTAGATTGCTCTTCTCTGCATTGATTTTTATGAAATACTCCAGACCTATCTGAATAATATTTGGCCTTATTTGAAGCCAATCCTTTCTTTGTGTGTTAGTGCCTAATACATTTATTTTAAATTATTTATACTGCTCAGACCATATCATAGCTATTTATTTGTCTATACAGCTGTCTTCCTCCTAGACTGAGGGTCCTGTCATTCGTTTCCTCTCTCTTGTCCTTTTTTCCTTAGAAGTGGTCGTTCTGTACTGCCCAGCTATCCTACAACTTACCAAGCAGACCAGGCTGGCCTCAAGCTTGTGGCAATCCTCCTGTCTCTGCCTCCCATGTGATGGGATTACAGGCTTCTCTGTCCACTACACCCAGCACTTAATGACTTTTGTGTCTCTGAGACACACACACACACACACACACACACACACACATACATATATATACACATATATACATATATATCAATAACCTAAATTTTAAAATGAATGCATGAAATATAACAAGTTAGGAGTCATTTGTTTAAAACTTAAATTACCTAAAACTTACACATAACTAAGTATTAAATACATACACTAATCATTTAGAAGGGAGCCCCAGCTTAGTAGCAGAGAACCTGCTTAGCATGTAACACAGCCCTGGCCTCAATTGCCAACTAACTCCTCATTAAAAAGGCACAAATATCAAGTATAACCTTTAGTCTACAAGTGTTTCTGTAGGGAAGCCTGATTCAGAAGAACAAGAAGAATTTGAAGAAGGTATACCTCAACTCTTACATCACTAGCTTCATTAGCTAAGGGACAGCTAATCTTCCTGAGTACTGGTAACTTCCTATTTATTGCTTTTCTGTATTAAAATGTATTTCTTTATAATTTTTCACTTGAAAAAAATCTTTGAATCATTTAATTTTTGTATACTGTTGGGGATCAAACCCAGGACCTCCTCCATGAGATGCAATTACTCTACCACTAAGCCATACCTCTACCCCTTTTGTTAATTTATTAATTGGAAGGAAGGTCTTACCAAGTTACCTAAGTAGAAACTAAATTCACTCTGTAGCACAGGCAGGTATTAAATTCTCTATGTTTCTGCCTCAGCTTCCTGAGGAGCAAGGCTTACAGGGTGGTTCCACCAGGCCTAGCGCTTCATATTTTCAATTAGAAAATAAGAGAAGTAAGACAAGGGCTTCAGCCTGTCCAAATCCATGGACCCTCACGTACACAGGTTATACATGTTGTATTTTTCATGAATAGTCCTATTTTGAACTCAGTATCAACACTGATCACACCACACATGGTCACCTTATATTGTGATACCAACAGCCCTAGAACAGCAAAATCATATTCCTTCCCTTTAAATACGAGCAGGTCTATGACATCATACAATTCTCAAAGAATTAATAAATATCTTAAAAAGAAAATATAGCATTGCTAATAGACAAGAATATTAAAATGAGAAAAGAAAAAGCTAGAATAAGACTAGAACTATTTGACTGGAGTCTGAATTCTCAACAGTGGACTTATATTAATATTTGTACAGAAAGATGGGGGAGTAAGTTCAGGTGAGTATGTATTTTCTGGTTCTTTCTGTTGAGAACACCTGGAGCCAGTGTAACCACTGCAGTGCCAAAGTCTACAGTGCACCTAGACCTGGCTTCCTAGATAGAATTCTTCAATTTGAAAACAGAATGTAAGTCGAGTGTGGCAGCTAGTCTTGATACAGACTGGACTGAAAGACACATGCACTGCACGAGATCAGTGAAGCACACTGTGTCTGAGAGTGTTTCCAGAGATTTAAACCATGAGAGCTGACTTTGCCCATAACATAATTAAATGACGGGCTCAAACATCTCAAGAGACGCCTGGGAAGCAGAGAGGTAGACGTGAAGCCTCGGTAAGGCAGCAGCTCACTGCGGGCACGCACACTGCGGGCACGCATGCCTTTGACGCACGCTCTCCTGCCCTGGGCCACTTCTGTCTCCTCTTGGCTTCCTGCTTACCTTGAAGTGAACAGCTTTTCTCCACCATGCCCTTCCTCCATAATGTTTCTGCCTTGTCGTGGCCTAAACCAATGTCTAAAATCTCTGAAACTACAAGGCAAAATAAAATTTCCTTCCTTTAAACTGTTTCTCTAATAAGTATGCACAGCAAAAGGCTAGCTCACACAATTAACATCCTGCAGTGCCAAAAACGTATCTTATAATGCTAAAATCAAAGCACTCAAAAAAAATTGCACTATGTCAAAAGACTATAGGAGGCCTGGGAAAATAGACTATTCAATGTACTACTTTTTTTTTAAAGCACAGAAACCAGAATTCTATCCCAAAAAGTCACATAGAACATGTGTGTATGTATAAATATAAATGTGTGTGTGTGTATGTATGTATGTATGTATGTATGTATGTATGTATGTATGTATGTACAGTAGCTCACACTTATAATCCTAGCACTGGAGAGGTGGAAATCCACAAATTCCTGGGGTTCACTGAGCAGCTAACCTTGCCTACTTCTCAAATTCCAAGATAGCACGAGATCCTGCCAAAATTGGGGGGGAAGGTAGGGGGAGAGAAATGCCCAAAGAATGATACTTGAGGGGTTGGGGATTTAGCTCAGTGGTGAGCGCTTTGCCTAGGGAAGCGCAAGGCCCTGGGTTCGATCCCCCAGCTCCGAAAAAAAAAGAACCAAAAAAAAAAAAAAAAAAAAATGATACTTGAGGCTGTCCTCCACATGCATGCATACACATGCCCTCTGCACATGCACTCACATACAAATGAATACACATATAAACACAGACATGTATACATACAAAGGAACAGAGGACCCAATCTGAAAGATACCCTATTGCCAAAACTGGAAAACTTTGACCAACAAAATCATCAACAGTAGATTATAATAAACACAATGAAATAAGTGTCTGAGGACAATTTTAAATAAATGGAAGAAGAGGGCTAGCTCTCCTTCACAGAAAAATTCCCATTAAGAAGTGAAGATGGGGTCAAACATGATGATGCACACCTAAAATCCTAGCACTCAGGAGGCAAAGGCACACAGATTTCTGTGAGTTTGAGGCCACCCTGGTCTACAAAGAGTTCCGGGGGTAGCCAGAAAGAAACTCTGCCTCAAGAAAACAAAAAAAAAACAAAAAAGAAAGAAAGAAAGAAAAAGGACTACTGAAAATACAAACTATATTTAAAAGACAATAAATAAAGGAAATAGAAAATAGCCAAAAGAATTCAACCAAGATCCACTAATAGATAGCAAAATAATAGGCAAAAATATAATACTATTGCAGTCTTTTCCAAGATGCCTACTAATGATAAGGAGGAAATGAGTAACCATACAGGGGAGTACGCAAGAGATACTGCCTTAACCCCACAATCAGGCTGACATCATCAACAGTAAGACACATAGACATAGATAGACATAGACAGACAGATACAACACACACACACATTCATGTTGAGGAATATTCTACAAATTATTATCTAGCTTTTGTCCAAAGTGTCATGGCTATAAAAGAAACAATACTAAAGAAATGTGACAGACAAGGAAATTAAGAAGTATAACAAATAAACACAATGGAGAATTTTGGAATGGATCTGTATGTATTAGATCAAGGCTAATTTCTTATTTTTTGACAATCATACTATTATTATATAAGATATTAACATCAGAATAAACTGAACAAATAGTACACAGGAATTCTGTCCTATTTTTGTAACTTTTATGAGTCACAAGTATCTGGATATTAAAAAGTCATACTGAAGAGTATGGAAAAGGGGTATGGCTTTAGTGGCAGGATACATCTTCAACATTTTCAAAGCTCTGTGCTCGATTCTCAACACTGTGAAAATGGATGAAAGGCAAAGGAGGAAAGGGCAGGAGAACTCAGGGAAGAGAATTTGACAACACTGTTAACTCATTACCATGGATATATTTCCTAGACTAGACTTAAACTTCAGGTGCTGTGTCAAATAACTTTAATCCTAGCATTTGGGAGGCAGGGGCTATCTCTGTGAATTTGAGGCCAGCCTAATCTACATAGAGAATTCCAAGCCAGTCAGGAATATACAGTGAGACTCTTAATCAAAAAACTAAAATAAAATGATAATAATGATAATGATGATGTTGACAATTAAATAAAAGAGAGAGAGAGATTATTACAAATAACTGCTGGAACTCTCCCCTATTCTCTCTCAAGCTCATCTGCAGCCTGTTTGCTCTTCTCTTTCTGTCAAGAGCTGAAACTGAACAAGGCACCTGAGAGAAAATGAACAAATGTAAATGGCTCTCCAATACCATGAAAAAAATACATTTATTTTCTTTTACTCACCGAGCCATCTCACTGGCTCAACACTTCTTTTCTTTACAAATCACTACTCTCAGAAATCCTGATATAGTAACAGAAAAACTAACTGAATCACTGATTATGACGGTTTCTGATCTGGTAATATAAAAAAAATTATTTGCCCAACTTAATTTAAATCCAACATTTTGAATGGAGAAAGCACCCTGTGATGGTTTGTGTATGGTTTGGCCCAGGGAGTGGTACTGTTAGGAGTGGCCCTGTTTGAGAAGGTGTGGTCTTGTTGGAGTAGATATGTCACTGTGGGTGTGGACTATAAGACCCTCATCCTAGCTGCCTGGAAGCCACTATTCTTCTAGTAGCCTCCAAGTGAAGATGTAGAACTCTCAGCTCCTCCTGCACCATGCCTGCCTGGATGCTGCCCTGCTCCCACCTCGATGGTGATGGACCTCTGAACCTGTGGCCAGCCCCAGTTAGATGCTGTTCTTTATAAGGCTTGCCTTGATTGTGATGTCTGTTAACAGCAGTAAAACCCTAAGACACACCCCAGGTCTGGGAAGATGGCTCAGCTGCTCTTCCAAAAGTCCTGAGTTCAATTCCCAGCAACCACAAGGCGGCTCACAACCATCTGTAATGCCAATGCCCTCTTCTGGAGTGTCTGAAGATAGCTACAGTGTATTCATATAAATAAAATAAATTTTAAAAAAAGACACAACCCCTGCAAATTTTAAGTCAACCAATGAAAACCAATACCTAAAACAATGTTCTCTGCATGGTCATCTAAGGCACTACTGATTCCCCTCCCATCATCCTCCTCTGCCAAATGCTACAACTACATTAACATACAAAATGTTCTAAATTAAGGCCAAACATGTAGCCAGAAATAGTACTGAGTGCCTTTAATCCCAGCACTTGGGAGGCAGCTGATCTCTGCGGGTTTGAAGCAACCTGGTCTACATAGTGAGTTCTAGAACAGCCAGAGCTACATAGTAAAACCCTGTCTCAAAAAAAAGTAATAGCTCTTGATCTCTCTTGCTCTCTTACCCTCTTCCCCCTTTGTCCCTTTTCTCCCCATTCCCCTCCCCCCTCTCTCTCCACATGCTCATGGTTCATGGCTGGTCTCTTCTCCTCTCCTCTCCTCTCCCTTTCTCTGCCCCTACTACCCTCTTAACTCCCCTCCTCATGCCCTGAATAAACCCTATTCTATACTAAAAATAATGATAATAATAATAATAATAATAATAATAATACATGAATAAAAGAGTGCATGAAAGCAAAACAATTATCTAATAATAATTAATACTTATTATGTAAATCAGGCTATTCCTACATTTAAATCACAAAATGCTGGGGGGTCACTTTTTTTAAAAGAATGACTTTAAAAACATGTTATATAAGTAGAAATTAGTAACTGTTTTTGCTAGTTTAGGCCTATACAGAATAAGTTAATAATTTTTTAATGGTACATTCTGATATCCTGTGATCCTAGTACTTGGGAGGTAGAACAGAAGAATCATTCTCAGCTATACAGTGAACTCGAAGCTACCCTATGCGACATGAAACACTGTTTCAAGAAAATAAAGCACAGGGCTGGAGAGAGGGCTCAGTGGCTAAGAGCACTACCTACTCATTCAGAGGACCTGGGTTTAATTCCCAACACCTATATGGCAGCTCACACCTGTGTATAACTCCTATTCCAGAGGACCCAACACCTTCACACAGACATGCATGCAGACAAAATACCAATGCACATGAAATAAAAATAAATTAAAAATGAAAAAAGAAAATAAAACATAGGGTCTGGAGAATTGGCTCACAGGTTAAGATCACCAGCAATGAACTCAAGTTCAATTCCCAGCACCCACATGGTGGGTCAGTCACAACCATCTGTAACTCTAGTCCCAAGGGGTCCAATACCATCTTTTAGCCTCCACAGACATCAATCATGTTTGTGATGCACAGACATAACATACAGGCAGAATAACCATACACATAAAAGTTAGTTAGTTAAAAACCTACACTAATTAAACAGAAACCAGAGCATAGCCCAGGTATCATTTTTGGCATATATCATGAATATAAATCTTCTAACTCTAAATTATTAATAAATGAGCATGAGACATGCTATTCATTTACCAAAGAAGCACTGAACTAAGCTTTATATAACAATCTAAAATGAGCACTAGGAGGCATGCTGATTACCATGTAGTAACTTAAGTCAAGTCCCAGAAAGAGCTCCATGCTCAACCCTCAGTTAACTAGACATGGGGTTTTCCCTAAAACACTGGTCGAAGTTTCACAGTGTATTTGAATTATACTAAAAAGAAAATAGCACAGTGGTACTGGTATCAGTAACTTCACAGACCATAAACACGTGAACACATACCTTCTGTAAATCAGCAGGTGATGACTTTTTCCTTTTTCCCTCTGTAACAATCTCTACAAAAATGAAAGACATAATAAAAATCAGCACTTATCATCTAAATAACATAATTTAATGAATGGGGTCTTTTTGTATCTATCCCTTATTTAAAATTGCTTGTTATGCTTATAATACACTGATATATTTTGTAGACCCTGAAGAGGCTATGGCTAAAGACGAAAAAGTCTGTCACGGGTCAGTATAACAGACCATCACAAATGTCTCCAGTATGAGGACAATTTAGAAGAACTAAACAGAAATTCCCTGATAAAAATGTCATACCCGTGGTAGAAGCAGATGATTGGGCAAGTTCTCGTGATAAGGAACAGAGGTGAGATTATCTAGAAGTTGGCAGCATTCTCTCTCTCCTCTCTCCCTCTCTCCTCCCCTCCCCCTTCTCTCCTCTCTCTCTTCTCCTCTCTCCCTCCCCCCCTCCCTCTCTCTCTCTCTCTCTCTCTCTCTCTCTCTCTCTCTCTCTCTCTCTCTCTCTCCCCACGTGCCCACTGCTACATAAACGGAAACACTTTAACTCTTTACTTGTCAACATTTTTCAGACTTCCTGTGGGTTCTACTTGTATAAATTCTCTCATTCAATCAGGAAACATTTGCTTAATAGCTACCGTGTGCCACTCATATCAGGTCTAACGAGCTAAGCAATGAGTATGAAGAATACTGAACAAATCAGACACAAGCCAAGATTTCTTAGCAATTTTTACCCACAATCTGGGCATGGTGGAGCACGCCTTTAATTCTAGCACTCAGGAGGAAGGGGCAGGTGAGTCTCAGTGGTTTCAAGGCCAGCCTGGTGGTCTACATACCAAGTTCTGGGACAGCCAGAGCTAATGGTAAGAACCTGTTCAAAAAAATAACTGTAACCTACCAAATTATACATCTGATTTCATAATAAAAACTGCATACACATACACGTGTATACACATAACACCAAGTCATCTACTTGTGGCATATTACTGCAATTCAGCAAGAAAAGAATCTTTGTCAATAAATGATGGAGAAGCAATTTTTTGTTTTTATGTTTAAGTACATGTATGTAATGAACATGTAGGGTGTATACAGGCACGAGTGCAAGTTGCATGCATCTCTGAGTATCAGGGAAAACAGAGGACATCAGGTGTCCTGATTTATCACTGGCTGCCTTATTTGAGACGAGGTCTCTCATTGGACCCTGAAGGCCAGCAACCAATGGGCCATGACCCTTCTGTCTCTGTCCATTACAGTGCTACGGTTATAAAACATACAGCTACACTAGTCTTTCATGGATGATGTTGTACATTGAACTTAGGTCCACCTACCTCTGCCTCCCAGGTGCTGGGATTAAATGTGTGCCACACACCCAGCTTCACCCAACTTCTGAAATAAAAACCTCTCGTTCTAAATGCTGTTCTTGGCCCTAAGCACTTTCCTTGACTCCACATCCTGTCACGTTACTTTACCCTAAGTTAAACTAAACTAATCTTTCTCTGAGCACTTCCTCCTACTGCTTACTATCACTGGGTTCATATCAACTTTAGTAACCCCGACCACTGCAAACTCACATTTTAAAACTCCAAAATTATGTATGTCCTTTATTCAACCCAACAGAACCTCCTATTCCTGAGCTCAGAATTGAAAACTCCATTTTTCTATTTTTTTTTTTTTTTTCGGATACCTCGCCTATTTCACAGCAAGCCATGACTGCAATATTAACTTCTCAAACTGTATACTTGTCTTCATCCCCACTTTCCCCATGTCATCAAATCTACTCCATCCCCCTCTTCTAGCACCTCACCCTCTCAACTATAGCTTACCTGATATATCATTAACCATCTTCCTCTCCACTGACCTTTCCTAGTCCCTTGCCAATCAGTCTTCATAGTCTTTTCTAACCCTGTTCCCCTACTCCAACTTGTGTAACATTCCCTCCTCTCACCTTCTCAGCTTATTCCTGTGGCCTACTTCCTCCCATCACTTAGTTCCTTCAGCTTCATGAAATCTGCCTTCTTCTGTTGCTATCAGACCGCATTCACCACGAAAAGTAACCTCTACTGGCAAATCCCTCACAGGACTTCCTGTGAAATACTACCATCGCCCCCTCTCTTCCTAAACCTACTGCTACCTACCTACCTACCTAATAGCTTGCCAGTGTCTATTCTCTCCATTTTCAAATCATCTGACCTTGTTTTGTTTTGGGGTTCTTTTTTGTTTGGGGTTTTTTTTTTTGTTTTGTTTTGTTTTGTGGTTTTGTTTTTGGGGTTTTTTGCTTTTGTTTTTTTGACACAGGGTTTCTCTCTAATGTAGGCGTAGCTGGCCTAGAGCTTGCTATATAGACCAGGCTGGCTTTGAAGTTACACGGTGGTGCTGGGATTAAAGACATGTTGCCACCATGCCTAACCCTTTATACCTTTTTTTTTTTTAAGATTTTTATTTAATTTATGTATGTGAGTACACTGTTGTTATCTTTAGACACACCAGAAGAGGGCATCATATTCCATTACAGATGGTTGTGAGCCACCATGTGGTTGCTGGGAATTGAACTCAGGACCTCTGAAAGAGCAGCCAGTGCTCTTAACCGCTGAACCATCTCTCCAGTCCCCTTTATACTTTCTATGGACAATTCCACTCACTTCAACTTCCTTAAGTATCGTCTGGGAAAATAATGCAGATTCACCATAGAGAGAAGGAGCACAGTCCCTTGTCTGGAACAGGTATATACTTAGCAAGGCCAGTATGGCCAGGGACTTGGAGGAGCTGCTGTTTTCCAGACACTGAGAACCCAACTTTTCCCTCCCAAAGCCAGTGAGTACTTGGTCTGTGATGCACTTGAGATATCTTGGGATCTCTTTGTGAAAATTTGTTTATCTTCTTGCAGACAGACTGTCCCATTATGGGACAGTTTTCTGCTGACTCTGTGACATTTTCCCCTGCAAGCTGTATATAAAATGCTGTACTTCTTGATAAACTTTCTTGGCATAAGAAACAGCTTGCTCAAGACCTTCCGATCCCTGCTTTCCTATCTTATCCTTCCATCCCCTAAGGGTTATCACCCTTAGGACCTGGTCACTGAAGAACAACTTGCTGGTCCAAGTCACATTATACTTCTAATACTGCAAAACAGGTATCACCTGGACCAACTGATGCATGTTAGAAAAATGTATCATGGGACACTAATCCCTCAAGATGGAACTGCAGAAGAAATCAGGAAGCATTCGGCTACATTTTCATTTGTTTATTGGCGTCTGGGGGAGTCATACATATTGCAGTACTCATGTAGAGGTCAGAGGACAATGCTCAGGAGTGGTCTGTGTCTCTCTGTCTGTCTCTGTCTCTGTCTCTGTCTCTCTCTCTCTGTACCAAGTGAATTCTTGTGTCAGTTTCAGCAGGAGGCACCTTTGCCCAATGAACCATCTTATCAGTCCTCACAGCCAATTTCTTTCTTTCTTTTTATGTTTTTAATTGAAGTAGAATTATATCAGTTTCTCCCTTTCCTCTCCTCCCTTCACCCCCTCTCTGGTACACTCTCTTGAAAGCCACTTTCTTCGTGAGCCACAATACACAAGAGCACACAGAGAATTTAGAAATCCTGAGGGTATTTTTGGTCTTTGGTTTTAAACTAGTTATTTTTTAGCCATGTAATTTTTTTCCCAAAGTAGGGATAATTAACACAAAATGGCAATAAAGGACATGAATGCTATGTTGTATTTAGAGACCAGATGCTTAATTCTGACCCTGTTTCTAACACTAGTTTTTTATAACAGATGCTTATGACTCTTAAATCCCAGTTTAATCCATAATCAAAAACAGTAAGTCACTTGAAAGAATTGAAGTTCTCAGGCCAAGGGTGTAGAAGGTGCAGTCCACTAATGTCATCTTCAGACACTTGCAAACGAGACCTCAGACTGAGCTGAGCTCTGTCAGTACATGAACAGGAAGACAGAGTGTTGGACCACTGGTTTTGACGAGTATATGACTCTCAGGTGATTCCCAACACCAACATGGCAGCTCACAACTCTAAGTCCAGTTCCAAAGGATCTGATATCCTCTCCTGATCACCACAGGCACCAGGAACACACATGGTACACATGTGGACATGCAGGAAAAATACTCATAGACACAAAATAAAAAAAATATAAATCAAAATGAAAATATTTTAAGAGGGGAATGGTGGCACATGCCTTTATTCTGAGAACCCAGGAGGCAAAGGCAGGCAGATCTCTGAGTTTGAGACCAGCCTGTTCTACAAAACAAGTGCAGGACAGTACATTTCTGTTAATATACATATGAAAAATCAAATATACTATTAAGCAAGTTCTTTAATGTTCACATTATATACTATAGGTATATTGGGGTAAAAAGCTAGAAAACAGTAGATTTCTGAATGGATCTGATAACACATTATTCTGCAGAAAGGCCATTTCTAAAGGAGAGTCATGAGAAAAAATTCTCTAGTGACATGAATACTTTTATGAAATTGAGGTCTTAATCTCAAAACTCATTCCAAAAGATCTTTCCTAGAGGTATCGCTAACATAAATACCCGTGTGTTTTCAGATTAGCCATTTTTTATTCTCAATGTTTTTTTCTAAAAGTATATCCATCGGGCTGGAGAGATGGCTCAGTGGTTAAGAGCACCGACTGCTCTTCCCGAGGTCCTGAGTTCAAATCCCAGCAACCACATGGTGGCTCACAACCATCTGAAATGAGATCTGATGCCCTCTTCTGGTGTGTCTGAAGATAGCGACAGTGTAATCATAATATATAATAAACAAATAAAATATTTTAAAAGTATATCCATCAAATAAACTATAATAAGTGACTATAACCAGGCAAAGGGGAAAGATTTTGCCAATGGAAAGAAAAGCCTTGATCTATCTTATATCTTGATATAACACACTAACATAGGTAAATGTAGTGAACCAAGATGAAACATTTATTAAGAAGAAACTGTGCGGGGTTGGGATTTAGCTCAGTGGTAGAGCTTGCCTAGGGAAGCGCAAGGCCCTGGGTTCGGTCCCCAGCTCCAAAAAAAAAAAAAAAAAAAAAAAAAAAAAAAAGAAGAAGAAACTGAAGAAACTGTGCATCTTAAACTGAGATTATGATTATGCCTAAAGCTCTACATTTAAAAACTCTCAAATGATACTAAATACTGCATTTTCTAGTATGTCGATTTTGCTTGACCCCAGGGAGCAGGAATAGGAAAACAAAATCTCATCTGTGGAGACATGCATACAAAAACACCTTTATGTCTTGCATAAATATAATTTCAAAGGCAAAGAGCAGCTAGTATCTTAAAAATACTCAAGGGGGGAAAGCTAGGCACGGTGGCAACACAACTATAATCCTAGCACGGGCAAAGTCTGAGGCAGGAGACTCCCAAGCTCTAAAGCAGACTAAATACAAAAATACTAGTAAGATCGACTGCATATGAAGAGATCGTGGGATATCAACTCTGCCAAACCAAGTCCTCAGAGATCTGTGCTCATGGCCAACGATAAGAGCTTTAGACACACTGCCACTGGGCACACCTAAATAGATTAGAAACTGCTGACACTAGTTCTACCAAAATAAACAGTATAATGATAAATTTTAAAGTGAGATGAGCTGAGTTGGTCGGTGGTGGTGCAAGCCTTTAACACCCAATATACGGGAGGCAAAAGCAGGCAGATCTCTGAGTTGGGAGGCCAGCCAGGTCTACAAATAGAGTTTCAGGATAGCCAGGGCTACACAGAGAAACTCTGTCTTGAAAAACCAGAGAGAGGGGAAAAGGGCTGGGCTCGGCTGGCCTGTAACCCCAGCATTCAGAAGAGGGAAGCAGGGGGACTGCGAATATGACCCCATCCTGGGTTACACAGGGAGACCCTTTCTCAAAAAAAGAAAGAAAAAGAAAAAAAGGGAAGGAAAACAAAACCAACTCAACGAATGCATCGATGTTGTTTTATGTACTAGACTGCATGTCTACGCACACGGGAGTTGACTCGAGGACTTAAGAGGTGCACTGAACAGGAGCTGTGTAACAATAACTTGTCGACTGGGCGGAGCTCTATCTCAATTTTACACAAAACTTAAGAGGTTCTTGAATTTCAAGTCTTAAAACAATTTCAAACAAAAATGGGCTGAGAATAAAAACAAAAAAGCCCGGCTTCAAATCCTCTGACTTCCGAATCACTTTTGGAAGATGCTGGAGGCTGGAAAAGAAAAATGCTATTAAACGAGAAGGACAGCTGGAGTATTTATTTACTCGAGGAGCTGCGGGGACGATCGACAAGCCCCGCCTTCCTCGCTTGCAGCCTCTCCGACCTGCCAAAGGAAGGAGGGAAGGCGGCCAGGCAAGGGGTCAAAGGATCCGAGGAAAGTGACATCTTGTGCAGGGTAGGTGGGAGCGAAAGTGAACGCGGGTGGAATTACGAGGAAGGCGTGGCAGGACATTGGCTAGCCAGCAGAAAAGACCGGTGGACCGAAGACAATTGAGAGTGTCCCGGGAGGAGGGAGCATACCAAAGGGGTGCAGAAGGGGCAGACGGCAGAGGCTTCTCCGACAGCTGCGGGCGCGGCCCCCGAGCTCTCCATTATGCGCGCCCCCGCCGCTCCCTCCCGCCCTCTCCCCCTCCCCACCGCGCCTCCGAGCAGCCGCCAGCCGCGCAGGTAGCACAGTCCGCTCGGCCCTCGTGCAGGCTCTCCTCACCTGACGAAGCTCGCCGACGCCCAGGCCTGGCCCTATCCATCTTCTCCACCGCCGGCTCCTCCAGTCCCACTTCCAGGCGCTGTCACCTCAGGACCCCTCGGGCTGGGGAAGGGAGGGGGAGGGGAAGAGAGAAAGCCAGAAGTGGGATTCACGCTTGCGCACTAGTAGTCGCCTCCCTCCGACCGGAAGTCCCTTGCCCCTCCCACCTCTGCCGGAGGTCGCGCTTCCTGGGCCTTGTTTTGCCTGCGAGCCACGGCCTAGGCGGTGGGGATTTTTCACCCACAGTGTCGCTATGGAAAAGTAAAACTTGGTTTAGGATTTTAACCCGTTGACTTTAAAATTTAGGTTGACAAAAAAATTAAAAATACCGAGTACCTCCGCTTTTTAACGAAATTGCCCCAAAAGTATAAGAAGTTACTCTGTATTTCTAGCTATTTGTCCTCAAGAAACCTACTCAAACTTAGAAAAAAGAACAGCAAAATATAGTTGTTCTTATTGTTGTTTGGTGTAAGAAATCATCAAATATGAGTCTTTTCTATCAAAAATTGTAAAGCGTGTGTTTAGTACTGTTAGGTCTCAGGACGTCCTAATAGCCAAAACAACAGTCTTGGCCCAGCAGTTAGATTTCAGTTCCCTTCCTAGCATATGGGACATATGGCTCTTCACTGACAGACACCAGTGGTTGCATATCAAGGTCCTACAGTCCCTATTCACAAATACCCCTACCCCTAGCCTCCTGGCCTTTCACCTTCCCTACCACTGCACTATGCTAAGCCCAGAGCCCCGCCCCTGGGGACAAGGATTTCCCCCTGCTCCTGCCATCTGTTACTGTCTCAGGATCTCCACTATTCTCTCCCACTGTTCTTCCTGTGCCCCCTTTCACACAGGAGCAAAATATTTACACCTTTTTCACACACACACACACCCAACTTGTATGACATTTAGACAAATGTTTTAATCTTTCCACCCAGTTGGAGCCAGAAATGTGATGTATTCCAGGACTTGATTTCCTCTTCTCATTTCCTATGTGCCAATTCTTTTTAGAATAGTCACTAGAATTAAGACTATGTGGTCTATGGTGGTTTGTATATGCTTGACCCAGGGAATGACACTATTAGGAGATGTGGCCTTTTTGGAGTAGGTGTGTCACTGTGGATGTGGGCTTTAATACCCTCATCCTAGCTGCCTGGAAGCCAGTCTTCTCCTGTTTGCCTTTGTAAGATGATGTAGAACTCTCAGCTCCTCCTACACCATGCCTGACTGGATGCTGCTATATTCCCCCCTTGATGATAATGAACTGAGTCTCTGAACCTGTAAGCCAGCCCCAATTAAATGTTGTCCTTTATAAGACTTGCCTTGGTCATGGTGTCTACTCACAGCAGTAAAACCTTAAGATATGCTCAGAGCCCCCACCAATGGGAAAGACACAGGTCACCAATTGAATTACATATAAATCAAGTTCTTTTTCAATGTGTTTGTTCTTCTGAGCACATCCTCTTCATGAAGTCAAGCTTGCCTTGTCCAGACATTTTGATTAGAATGGTGATCTCTTTCTTTACTCCCCTAACCTATTTCTCACATTTGAAACGAGCCTGGATGGCCTAGAACTGATGGAAATGCTCCTGCCCCTGCTTCTGCAGTGCTGGGATTAAAGATGTGTGGCACCAGACCTGGCTGGAAGTTTTAAAAGAAAAAAAAAATGACCTAATAATGAGTGTTAGAATGGCAGCTTGTATGGGGACAGATCACACCAGGCCAGAAGAGCTCCACAAGAGAGGAAAGTTTATTAGGGGAGAAGGGAAAAGAGGAAAGGGGAGGAAGGGACGACAAAAAAAGAAGGAAAGAGAGAGTGAAGGTCGGGGGCTTTGCCTTTTATTTGGACCATGACTTAATCACACCCAACAACCCTGCACACAGTTAAGGATGGGCAGGTGAATGGTGGGAATGTATGGCAGTTGCCATAGCAACAGAGGCATGGGTTCTTATCGCCCATGGGTGACATCACCACTGGATTTGGAGCTGTAGGCTCCCATGCCAACACTGAGTATTTGTGCTGAATAGTTTTTATGTCAACTTGACATGAGTTAGGGTTATCTAAAGGAGGGAACCCCATTTAAGAAAATGCCTCTGCACAATCTGGCAGAAGGGAATTTTCTCCAGCTGTAGTGATTTGGTGGGGGAGGGTCCAAGCCATTGTGGATGGTGCAGTCTCTGGGCTGGTGGTTCTGGGTTCTATAAGGAAGCAGGCTAAGCAAGTGATGGGAAGCAAGGCAGTAAGCAGAACCTATCCATGTGCTCTGTGTCAGCTCCTGCCTCCAGGTTCCTGCCTTGTTAAGTTCCTGTCCTGACTTCCTTCAATGTTGAACAGTGATATGGAAGTCTAAGTCAAATAAACTGTTCCTCCCCCAAGTTGCTTTGGTCATGGTGTTTCATCACAGCAATAATAACCCTGACTTGGCTGGTGGTGGTGCATACCTTTAGTTCCAGCACTTGGGAGACAGAAGCAATCTAATCTCTGTGAGTTTAAGGCCAGCCTGGTCTACAGAATGAGTTCCGGGATAGCCAGGGATACACAGAGAAAATGTGGGGAGAGAGAGAAAAAGAAGAAAAGAAACCCTAACTAAGACATTATTGTTATTTGGGCAGGTTATTTATTAACCTCGACATTTTAGACGCATGCTCACTCTGTAGCCCAAGTTAGTCACTATGTAGTCCAGGCTATGCTTGCACTTCTGTCAGTGCTGGAATTACATGTATGAGCCGCCAAGCCCAGTTGAATAGTTACTAATTTAGGGTTTGGAGAGAAAAAAGATTAGATGAACACATACTTTATAAAGGAGATGTATTTAAAAATTAAAGTTTACCTTTTATTAATGTCTCTCTCCGCCCCCACCAAAAATAAATAAATAAATAAGCTAAGCATGCTGTCTCGAACCTATAATCCCAGCACTTGGGAGGCAGAGGCAGGAGGATCACAGTGATTTCAAGGCCAGTCTCTGATCTGAGTTCTTTGTGGCAACAGCCTGCTCTATCAGTAGCTTAAGTATTGAACTCTTATTTGGCCTATGTATGTGATGATCTGTAACCTTCTCGACTGAATTAGAGCAGAGTGTATTTATGTGTGGGCATATACATGGTCCAGACTTTATTTATTTTATTCTGATGTGTAGGTGTTGGGATTTAAGCTTGTGCCACCTGGTTTGGCAATCAGTGCCTCAACTTGCTGAGCCACCTGGCTGACCCAAGACATGACATGCTACTCTGCCCTATTACATTGTCTCCTCTCATAAGAGTTAGTCCAATGAGCACACATGGAGGGACCCATGACTCCAGCAACATATGTAGCAGAGGATGGCATTGTCCAGCATCAATAAGAGGAAAAGCCCTTGGTCCTGTGAAGGCTCATTTCCCCAGTGAAGGAGAATGCCAGGGCGTTGAGGTTGGAGTGGTTGGGTAGAAGTGGGAGCATCCTCACAGAAGCAGAGGGAGAGGGAAGGGGATATAGGAGAGGGGGGAAGGGGAGAACATTTAAAATGTATATACATAAAATATCCAAGAAAATAAAATTAAAAAAGAAAAAAGTTAGTCCACCTTCCACCTTGGACCATGCCCCAGTGTATCCGTAACCTTGAGAAGGTCCTGTGCTGGTGAGTTGCTGTGATTCACTAGATGCCTCAGCTGGCTATATTTTGGCACTGCACTGAGGTTGTGCTGGTTGCCCCAACCTCTACTGGGCTCCTTACAGCTATTTAGAGCATGAAAATAATCCAAAGTGCTAAAATGAATAGCTTCAGACAGCCTACAGTCAAGGAAGCTGTGCTGAGTGGTTGCCACAGAGGCATGGATGTGGTTTTATATCAGAAAGATCATAGACAAAGGTGACATCTTTGACTATTTGAAGGCCAATCTTTCACATTTGTTTTATTCGACTTCTTATTTGAATGCTTTTGACCATTGGAATTGAGAGTGCAGTCTGAATAAAATAAGAGCCATCTAAGAATAAAGTTAATGGGGAACTGGAGAGAGAGCTCACTGGTTAAAAGCATCTCCTGCCCTACAAGATCTCTGTTTGCTTCCCGACTCCATGTGACAGTTCATAGCTTTGTGTAACTCCATTGCCAGGAGAGCTGACCTCCTCTTCAGACCTCTTTGGGCTCCTGAATTCATATAGTGGACATAAACTCTCATAGGCTAACACACATACACATAAATACGATAAATAAATCACTCTAAGTGGGAGTCAATACCATAGGATCTGTCAATCATCTGGGCAGGAGACAACCCCTCAGAAAAGCTGATTCAACTGAAGCCATGATAAAGATGTAGGAGAAGTAACTATCCCCTTAATGAGGCAATGTCGTTACACTAAAGGGACCCCTCCTTCACTGCAGTTGTTTGCAGATCTTCAGAGCTACGCCTTCCCATTTTCCTGAGTTCTAATTCACAAAGCCTAATTTTTTCTTCTCCTTTTAGCCCTTTTTTCAGACACCATCCAAAAGCCCAAATATGCTTCCCTTGGCATTCTGACTTTTTCAGTTCTCTGAAGACTTCCCTGCTACTCACTCCTTTTCTCCCTCTGCTGCCTCCTCTCTCCCTGACTCTATAAAACATGACTTTCCCTATCTTCCTAACTCCTGGTAGATGCTGTTTACCTGCCTTGTTCTTTTTCCCTGAACCTCTAATAAAAGTGTTCTTAAACTTTCTTCTGGGGTCCTTTTACTTCTTTTAATGAATTTCGTCCTACATTGGGGACAGTACACAGGTGCCACAGTGCCAATGTGGAGATCAGAGAACAACCTAGGGAACTGGTACTCACCCTCCACCACCATGGGGTCCCAGTGATCAAACTCAGGTTGTCGAAGTAGCAGCAAGTGCCTTTACTGCTGAGTCATTTTGTTTGCCCCTTTAAAAAAGTCTTTTGTAGATGAGACCAAACTCAGAAAAGGAAACACCTATCCTCTGTAAAAGCATCTCCATGTCTATTTAAATGGGTCTGTCTTGAAAGATGTTTTGGGTCACGGTGCTGCTATTTTGGACTAGCTTCAGCCCCTTGGTTTTTCTTCTCAGATTTAAAATTTGGTTTCTCTGTAGTATGGGAACATGCCTGGAACCTCAATACTCCTGTTGCGGTAAAAATAAAAAATGGATCGACAGCCTTTGGTACCCTCGAGTTCTTGCTCCACTGCATCCGCAGGAGCTGCCTGCTTCAGCTGTTTCTCTGCCAGCCACTTTCACACACTGTCCCCTTGGCAGGTTGTTACCACGCCTGACACACACATCACATTCTGAGGGCTATTCCAGCGGGGCATCACACCATACTAGTCCCAGGCATTCTATAACCTAGCATGACTTCCAGAACTCAGACAGGTTGTCTCTCTGTCCACCAGGAACTTTGCTCATATCCCCTGTAGCCCAGTAAAATCAAAGCTCTAGAAACTTGTAGTTTAACAATTAGATTTATATATTAAGTTCTCAATCTACAATACATCCACAGAATAAATTCATTGCCAATTAATAAAGATAGAAACCGCCCACCTAGACAAGATAAAATTGACCTAGACCATCTGGATCAGAATCCTCCTCCTCTGTCTCCATCTTCCTTCCCTCTCTCCTCCTCTTCCTTCTACGTCCTTCCTAGCCTTTTCCCCCACCTACCCTTCCTTCTCACCCAATGATAGGCTTCACCTTATCCTGGACCTGCCTTGCTGCATGACATAATGACGTCATCCTACCCACTCCAGAGTTGTAGATATGAGGATCAGATGTTCAAGGTCATCTTCGACATTATCCAAATTGGATAATGAACAAAGGAATAAGTCCTCATTAATGATCATCAAACTTTGATAAGCATCTATTCAAATATTATCCCCAGCCTCTAAGTGCTAGTGTAGGAGGAGCTATCTGGCTGAAGTAGTTTTAGATGCATGCACAACAAGGTAAGCAGGGACCTCAAAGTGAAGTCTTAGGAAGAACCCTCACCTCCTTTAGACAGGGTCTCACTGTGTATTAGAGTCTGACCTCGAACTCATGAAGATCCTCCTATCTCTGCTTCCTGAGTGCTGTGATATAAGGCATGCACCAGCATACCCAGCTGCTTTGCTATCTTATGCCTCGTGGATAATTGGGCATGCGTGTGATTAAAGTCAAATGCATTATGAGAAATGTGCATTTGTGAAATATTTACATAATCTTTCAGTCAAAATAGAGAACGGGGACCATCAAGATGGCTCAGTGAACAGGGAATGGTGCTGTGGTAACATGTTCACGCTCGCACACATACTATACACACAGACAAAATAAATATAATGGACCAAAAAAGAAAATATAGAATAACCCAAACTATGCTCTAGTAACCAAACTCTCCTCTTCAACACCATTAAAAGAGGCCACCAAGCCTGACAACCAGAGCTCCATACCCAGAGCCCAAACAGTACAAGAGAGAACTGATTTCTGAGAGCTTTCTCTGACTTTCAGCGTGCGTGTGTGTGTGTGTGTGTGTGTGTGTGTGTGTGTCCTTTCTGCTTCTATATGCTTGAGGATATGCATAACACACACACACTCCAATCAATGTAAAAGACATATATTTTAATCCAGACCCTTGAGTATCTTCCTTCATATGGCCCACTACTTTCTTGCAACATATTCTCAACCATTTTATACCTTTTAAGTGTTCTTGCTATTTTGAAAACTGTCTAAGCACCATTTCAATCCTGTGAATAAGGGGCCAGGAACCTAGAAACACCAGGTCCAGACCCTAACCAATAATGTGCACATGTCTGTAAGTCCAGCACTTGGAAAGTGAGGGCAGGAAGATGAGAAGCATAAGGTCGTCCTCATCCACATAAGTTTGAGGCTAGACCTCAAACTTGAGAACCTCAAACAAACGCTTCCCCCAAATGCCTTAAGCCCCTCTCCCAAGCAGCTATTAGAGCTAGGCTCTTAGAGGTTGTGGTGTATGTTACTTATGCTTCCACTAGGTGGTGCGATTTAGATACAGACTCCTCGTTGTAATCAGTCCTGGATTGGTTGGTTGGGGGTGTTGGGGGGGCAGACCAGCCGAGGCTCTGGAGAGGATACTCCAACCTACTGAGCTGACTAAGCTGTGCAGTGAGCTCCAGGTTTCCAGTTTTCATGAGCTGTCTAGGCTGGGCTGTGGTGATGCAGCTGTCTTTGAATTGTCTCTTCTCACCAATATTCCTTTACGTAACACCAACAGAACTCATTGGTTCACCAAGTCAGGCTTTGGCGGTATCTGAACTTTTGTCTGTCTGTGATCCCTATCAGGCATGGATGTATGTTTGTTCATGTCTCACAGACATAGTGTCACATAACAGAGACAAGTGGTGTCTGGACATGCATTCCAGAAATGCACTTGATTAGGATAATTGACGCAGGAAGAACCCATCCTTAATGGGTATGGGGCATCATTCCCTGAACTTGGTCTGAATAAAAAGAAGGCTCAGGCCTATAAGATGGTAACCAGGAAAGGGTACCTGTCGCCAAGACTGATGTCCTGAGTTCAATACCTGGGACACAGATGGTAAAAGCTGAGAACCACCTCCCACGGGTAATAGTCCTTGACCTCCACACTCACATTGTGGTATGCATGTGCCCACATACACATGCATGCACACAAAGAGAACACACTAAAATTAACAAAAAAAAAATGAATGGGCCTGCAGAGATGACTCAGCTGTTTTAACACACACACACACACACACACACACACACACACACACACACACACACACACACACACACACGGAGAGATACAAAGACAGAGACATACACACATGCACAAATGCATCTAAAAAAAGAAAATAATTGAAAAAGAAGAAAACAGCCTTCGAATTCATCTCCCCCTGCGTCCCGACTGCCTATCCAGAGTGATCAGCCAGCCTTCTGCTGCCATCCCCTCTCTGTGACAACGCTCTGCACCTCCCTGTAACTCTGCACCAGAGGAAACCCCTCCTTCCCTCGAATTGTTTGCATTAGGGTATTTCATCACAGCAATAAAACTGGCAACAGCTAATACTTGGAGGTTGACAAAATTGATTCTTTATATTCTAGCAGCTGTCACAATGTATTTAACATTTTCTAAGAAAAATGCATAATCTGAGCAGGAGAGAGAGCACAATTGGCAAAGGTGCTTGTTGTAATCCTGATGACCTAAGTTCAATCCCAGGGACCACATGCTGAGGAAAGAGATAAGTCCCAAAAGTTGCTTTCTGATCTCTACATATGCACCATGGCATGTGTGCAGCCATGTACACAAGCACATATACATTCACATACGTACATAGATAAATAAGTAAATGTAAAAGCATCATTCATAAATCTTTGAGAAATATTAATTTAAATTATCAAAGAAGCCCTTTTTTTTTCCAAAAGCTTTCTGTGCAACTTTCTCTTACCTATATAAAGAAATTTAAACGTATTCTACACTTTACTACACCTTTGCAAAAGATTATAAAATTCTAATAATGCTTGAGTACCCATGATACAGCTGCCACTATTTCAAGAAATAGAACATTCAGTGACTGAAACAAAGTTTCTATCCCTGTCACATTGGACATTCTAATGGAAGAAAGTGTATAAGACGTGTCTGTGTCTACTGGTAATTAGTGCTAAAACAAGAACGACTGCTGGGTTGGTGGCACATGCCTTTAATCCCAGCACTCAGGAGGAGAGGCAGACAATTTCTGTGAGTTTGAGGCCAGCCTTGACTACATAGTAAGCTCCAAGGCTACTAGGGCTATGTAGAGAGACTGTGTCTCAACCTACTCCCCCAAAAAAATAAGAAAGGAAAGAAGAGAGACACAAAGGGCTGCCTACTCCTGTAGAATGCTCAGAGAAAATCACTCTGATCAAACAACAGTAGTCAGAAACTTGAAGGAAATGAAGCTCTGTGAATCTGAGGTAAGACTGTTGTAGTGGGGACAGTGAGGAGAAATGACTGCTTCACAGGCAAAGAAGTGGCTAGAAAGAGGCAAGCAGGTGATGGAGATGGCACCCAACAGAGAGCTAAGCATCAGATCAGGAGTGGGCCAGTGGGGCCTGGTAGACTTGGATTAGGACTTAGTGCTTATGGCAAAGACAGACTCCGAGTGTGAGGTGAGAACTTGAGGGAGCTAGGCCAGGATCCTATGAACCTTATGTGGGACAGGATAGCCTGAGGAGGCTGGAGCTGGGTATTTATTTGCCTTCTCCCATACCAAGCTCTGATAAAATCCCAGCATGTCGGGCTTGGACTAAATAGTTTCTTTTGAGGGCAGGTCTTGCTAAGACCAAAATGTGGAAGGTATTTCACATTACTTTACTCCCACACCCTGACAGAAACATCAAAAGTAACGGAGAAGCTAGTGCACTCCAGATGCAGGAGGCGATGCCTCTCTGGAGTCCCAGCCTGCCCACACTGGCCATCCAGGAGTTTGTCAGTTGCTGTGCAAGTTGTTTTTTGTTTTTCCAGCCACTGATTCCACTTCCTCTATAAGCTTCAAATTTCTATTCCAGTAAGTACACTGTGTTTTTATAAGGCAAAGACTTGCTCTGTACGTAGCTTCAGTTATCCTGAAAGCTGAGGTTACAGGCCTGCCTCAGTCTCCTGTGTGCTGGACTGGACTGGACTACCATGCCGACCTTTTTTTTTTTTTTTTTTTTTTTTTTTTTTAGATATATTTCTTTACTTACATTTCAAATGTTATTTCCTTTCCCGGTTTCCTGTCCATAAGCCCCCATCCCCCTCCCTCTCCCCTCCCCCTCTCCCATGCGGGTATTCCTGCCATCCATCCCCCTTACTGCCCCCCCATATCCCCCTGCATTGGGGGTCCAACCTTGGCAGGACCAAGAGCTTCCCCTTCCATTGGTGCCCAACAAGGCTATTCTCTGCTACATATGCAGTAGGAGCCCTGGGTCAGTCCATGTATAGTCTTTGGGTAGTGGTTTAGTCCCTGGAAGCTCTGGTTAGTTGACATTGTTGTTCTTATGGGGTTGTAAGCCTCTTCAACTCTTTCAATTCTTCCTCTAATTCCCCTCGAGGGTGTCCTATTCTCAGTTCGGTGGTTTGCTGCTAGCATTGACCTCTGTATTGGACATGATCTGGATGTGTCTCTCAGGAGAGATCTATATCTATGTCTGCATGCATTTTATCTAGTTTTGGTGGTTGTATATATATGGGCCACATGTGGGGCAGTCTCTGAATGGCCGTTCCCTTCAGTCACTGCTCTAAACTTTGCTTCAATATCCCCTCCTATGGATTTTTCTTTCCCTTTTAAGAAGAAGTGGGAGTTTCCGCATTTTGGTCATCCTTCTTGAGCTTCCTGTGGTCTGTGGATTGCATCTTGGTTAGTTTTGGCATCTTTTGGGCTAATATCCATTTATCAATGAGTGCATACCATGTGTGTTTTTCTGTGATTGGGTTACCTCACTCAGGATGAGATTTTGCAGTTCATTTCATTTGCCTATGAATTTCATAAAGTCATTGTTTTTGACAGCTGAGTAATACTCCATTGTGTAGATGTACCACATTTTCTGTATCCATTCCTCTGTTGAAGGGCATCTGGGTTCTTTCCAGCTTCTGGCTATTATAAATAAGGCTGCTATGAACATAGTGGAGCATGTGTCTTTGTTATATGTTGGGGCATCTTTTGGGTATATGCCCAAGAGAGGTATAGCTGGATCCTCAGGCAGTTCAATGTCCAATTTTCTGAGGAACCTCCAGACTGATTTCCAGAATGGTTGTACCAGTCTGCAACCCCACCAACAATGGAGGAGTTCCCCTTTCTCCACATCCTCGCCAGCATTTGCTGTCACCTGAGTTTTTGATCTTAGCCATTCTCACTGGTGTGAGGTGGAATCTTAGGGTTGTTTTGATTTGCATTTCCCTGTTAACTTAAGGATGCACCATGCCTCTTAAACTGTGGGTTTTTTTTTAATTAACCTCCCAGGCTCTAAGTTTTCCGTCTTAAGCAAAGGTTGTCTCATTTCTAATCAGTCTAAGAAGAAAGGATTTTCAGTTTGGTGGATTGTGTAGTCGGTTTGGAAGTCTTACTGTGTAGCCTGCTACATCCTGGAACTTGTTATGTAGACTAGGCTGGCCTTGACCTTGCAGTAGTCCACTTGCTTCTGTCTCCTGAGTGCTGGGGTTACAGACATTCACCACTATTCTCAGCTCATTTTCAGTTTTTTCATAGTTTTTACTCATTAAATAAAACCAAATAACAATTTGCAAACATTTTTACATATCATACCAGAAAAAGAAAGCCAACAAACATTGCCTTTGAGAACTTTGAGTAGGGATGCAATATGAGAATTTAAAAGTTCTGAGGGGATCTCTTTGAACATAACATGAAAGGGGGAGGATGCACTCAGAGACTGGAAGTGAGACCATTGGATAATGAGGATGAGAGTGGATGACTTGAACTGAAGGGAAGGGGTATAGGCAATTAGATCAGAGGTTCCAAGTGATAGAACTATGGACTTATTAGCTGATACAGGGTCGAAAAGATAGACATTTATAGCGCAAACAAATGAGGGGAACAACCACTTGCTGTAGTAAAGGAAAGCTAGAATAGATTAAAAGAGATGATTTATGTAAGTCTGAAATGAATGTTTAAAATATAGTGGCCAGATCAAGTAAGCAGTTAGACAATTTGTCAATTAAACAGAATAAAGTTACAAATTGGAGTATATTAGCCAAATGAAATGTACTCTACAAAATCATGAAGAACTGCCAAGCAGCTAGAGAGGTGGCTCGGTGATTACGAGTTCTTGCTACGCAACTAAAAAGACATGAGTTTAGACCCCAGAGCCCGCAAAGCAAGCTGGGCATGGTCTCACACAGCTGCAAGCTTACCCCTTTGTGGAAAGGTGCTCAGAAACAAGATGATCAGGGAGACTGTTTAATGCCAGCCTAGGTGAAAGATACAAGCCCCAGATTCAAGGACAGACAGACCCTGCCTCAACTAAACGTGTGGGGGAGTGATAAAGGGGGACATCTAATGCTGTCTTCTACCCTTTGTGAGCATTAACACAGGCACCTGCAATTGCACACACACATGCATACATCCCATGAATGTGAACATAAACCTGTGGCTCTCCCTGCTCCGTGCAGTGTCCTTGGCCACAAGCCCATGAAGGCCGAGAGAAGAGAAACAGCAATCGAGGTTCAGAAGGCCATGAGTACAGCAGAAAAACTTCTGGAGAGACAGCTGCACTGAGACAGCTCTACTTTATTGTTTCAGGGGTAGGGTACATGAGGGCTCTTAGAAGGATGGGTGGAATTGGTCATAACACAACACCTAATTATTATATAGGTGGGAGGCTAGAGCCAGACTTGTGCTGAGTAATGGCACAGGGTCATTCTTCAGATCAGGTTTTGCATTTGTACTCAGAAACAGTCTCCAAGTAAGGTTAGGCAGAGAAAGTGGAGCCCCGCTGAGAAAGGGAGTCCTCCATGTTGCGCCAAGTGAAGAGATATTGGGACATGGTGGACTTTGACCTCAGTAGCAGGGCTCTTCAACATAAACCAGTACACATGTACACACACACACACACACACACACACACACACACACACACACACTCTTAAGAAAAAAGAATTGTCTAAACCAGGCCTGGTGCTAGGGGAATATAATCTTTGATACATGGAAAGGTAGAGGAAAGAGAATGGCAAGTTTTAGCCCAGCCAGTCTGAACTACATAGACACTGCCGTCTAAAAAAATGTCTCCCTTCTTATTCTACAAGATAATGTCTATTGGTCCTCCTACTCAGCCCACCTCCACTCACCTTTTGTCTATCTGTGGTAGTTTTGTTTTCCAGCCCACTGACATTCATTCTTCCTCCTAATAATTGTCTCTTCACTAACTGGGTACACACATACCAAAAAAAAAAGAAAAAAAAACCTGCAAGAGAATAAATGGATACTGTACCACGGTCATTACCAGGAAATGTTTTCTTTGTGTTCTCTAGAAAAACAAAATAACTCACTACTTAACAAGTTTCTTTGCTTTACACGTCCTGTATTCTTTCTATTTTTAGCACAGAACCACATAGCACCCGAATAAACAAGAGTTGAGACTTGAAAGAGCACTGCGTTTTTGTGCTAACCAGCTGTGATGATTAATCTGTCAACTTGAATGGATTTAGAATCACCATGGAAACACACTTCTGAATGCATCTGTGAAAGTGCTTTGAGAAAGCCTTAGCTGAGAAGGCTCAGCCTTAACCCAAATGTGGGCAGTACAGTCTAGGCTGGGGCCAGACTGGATAGAGGGAGACAATGAACTGAGCACTGGAATTCCTCTCTCTTCACTTTGTGACTGAGGCAATGTGACCAGCCAGTCCATTCCCTGTCACTTCCCCACCATGATGGTCTATACCTGTGGTCTGAATGCTTGGCCACAGGGAGGGGCACTATTAGGAGGTGAGGCCTGGTTGGCAGAAGTATGTCACCGTGGAGGCAGGCTTTAAGATCTTAAATGCTCAAGCTATGCCCAGTCTCCTTCTGCTGCCTGCAGATCAAGATGTAGAAATCTCAGCACCTTCTCCAGCAGCACATCTGCCTGAAGCCTGCCATGCTTCCTGAAACGACACTAACGGACTGAACCTCTGAAACTGTAAGCCAGCACCACCTAAATGTTGTCCTTCATAAGAGCTGCCGGGGTTGGGGATTTAGCTCAGTGGTAAAGCGCTTGCCTAGCAAGCGCAAGGCCCTGGGTTTGGTCTCCAGCTCCGGAAAAAAAAAAAAGAGTTGCTGTGGTCGTGGTGTCTGCTCACAGCAATAGAACCCTAACTAGGACAGTTCCTGCCATCTGTGATCTGAATTAGCCCTTCCTTAAGTGGCCTTTGTTACCTACTTTGTCACGCACAACAAGAAAAATAAGTAATACACAATATTTTTAAAATAGAATTCAAGAGCCTGTGTCATTAATATATTCAATAAATTAATCATTTATAGTTCCTAAAAGTGTGAATCTGGAATGTCCCCACCCCCACAGGACCATGCTTCACAGTCTCTTTTCCCTTAGCTTGGCACTGCTGGGGGTGAACTTCCGAGAAAGGACCTGATGGGTGGTTTTTAGACCATTGAGATGGCCATTAAAGGGAACTGCCGGACTGAAGCCTCTTTTTTCTCTTTTACTTTCTGGTCATGAACTGAGTTGTTTGTGGGGTGGGGATCTGGCTTGGTTGGTGAAGAACTTGCCTCTCAAGTGTGAGTATGTGAGTTTGACCTCCAGCACCTATGTGAACAAGGCCAAGAGTGCCAGCACACACTTCTGAGCCCAGCACTGGGAAAGTAGAGATGGGAGTTGTGAGGCTCACTGGCCAGCCAGCCTGGTGTGGCGAGTTGTAGGCCCAATAGGAGATCTCATCTCAGAACTAAAAAGCAGGCAATATTCCTGAAGAGCAGCACCCACGGCTGTCTTCCTGCCTCCGCATGCATGTGCAAGCAGGTGCACACATCCATGCAGCCAAAGTAAAGTGAGATAAATGTGACTGACTCATGCACACAAACAATAGATTCGAAAACACTGCATTCTACCCACCAAGCCATCCGTATGGCACCTCTACCAGAGACCTTAAAGCACTGGAACTGCGTAATCATGGACCAGAATATCACACCTCTGAGTCAAAACAACCCTTTTATCGCTGCATAGCAACTGTAGTACTTATTACAGTAAAAGGTATCTGACACGATACCTTTTGCTCTGTTTTTGTCTTTGGAGCAACCCACTCAGGTGCCCAAAACCCCATCTTTCCCCTCTAATTTCTTCTGCCCAAAATCCAGACTTTAGGGCTGCAGAGATGGCTTAGTGGTTAAGAGCATTGGCTGCGCTTCCGGAGCACTCAAGCTCAATTTTGCACACTAAGTTTATGATATGACTCCTAGTACTAGACAATTATGTCAAAGGCCACAGTAGCTTTCTAATTAGAAACTTGCACACTTACTCACCCAGTGCGCCCCCAATTGCTGCTTACTATAAAGACTTGCTCCATAGACATTCAGGGATTCCCCCCCACACCAAAATTGTCCTGCGTGATGGTCGTGCGCTGGGTGGGGAGTGCGAGCTAGCTCGAATAGAATAAAGACCCTGCTGTGAGTTATATTGGATCGGCTCCTGTCTGTTTTTGGGGGGATCACAAACACTTTCCCCGCACTACAGTAACAACAGTAACCCTAATTAAGAGATTAACTAAATGTCTGCTGGGGGATAACAGCAACAAAAGGAAACAGCAAACCCCATTTATTCTGAGCTCTCTATAATCAAGGAGTGAGCCCCCATCACTGTTTTGGAAGAAATCCAAAGGCAGAAGAGCGGAAACCCCTCACAGTGTGAACAGAGGTTTCTGGCACGTCTTCTGGGGGAACTTCCTAGATGTGGAATGCCCTAAGGGATTGGGCAGGAGGGTATAGTTGTCCTTTTCTGATTGGTCTCAGATTATCAACAGGGAAAAGAAGTAAAAGTGGGCTGGTGACATTGCTCAGTGACTGGAGCCCATTAGTGTGCACATCTACAACGGTAGTGCTCCTACTGGAAAATGGATGGTAAAGACAAGTGGCTCTCCAGGGGCTCGCGGGCCTTCTAACCTAGTATGTGTACCAGCAAGCAACAAAGACGCCCCACCTCAACCAATGCGGAAGGTAAGCATCAGCCCTGAGGTTGTCCTCTGATCTCCACACTTGTGTGTGTGCACACTCGTACACACATACTTACACACATCACATGTACACAGAGATGGTGTTTCAAAACCCGTGAAACCATCAGTTGTCCATCTGTCCTGGCCATTTGGCACGGGTTAGGACTGAAAGTATTAGCTTGCTTCCTGGGCTGTCACAGGAGAAAGAAATATGGCTTCTTCACGTAAACCTCATGCCAGGATATTTTTCTGGATGTTATAAAAGTTGATAATCTGGGCAGGCTGTAAAAGGTTTTCCTCCATATTTGTATTCCTCCAACTCTCAACTTCTGGGATTAAAGGCACGAGCTCTGAATTACCCCAAGATAAAATCCACAGACCACATGAAGCTCAAGAAGAAGGACTACCAAAGTGTGGATGCTTCACTCCTTCTTAAAAGGAGGAACAAAAATATTCATAGAAGGAGATATGGAGGCAAAGTTTGGAGCAGAGACTGAAGGAATGACCATTCAGAGCCTGCCCCACCTGGGGATCCAGCCCTTACATAGACAGCCATCAAAACTAGATAAGATTAATGAAGCTAAGAAGTGCATGCTGACAGGAGCCTGATATAGCTGTCTCCTGAGAGGCACAGCCAGAGCGTGACAAATACAGAGGCAAATGCTAGCAACAAACCATTGAAACATTGGATCCCTGTTGGAGGAATTAGAGAAAGGATTGAAAGAACTGAAGGGGCTTGCAACCCCATAAGAACAATAATGTCAACCAACCAGAGCTCCCAGGGACTAAACCACTACCCAAAGAGTACACATGGACAGACCCATGGCTCCGGATGCATATGTAGAAGAGGATGGCCTTACTGGGTACCAAAGGAAGGAGAAGTCCTTGGTCCTGCCAAGGCTAGACCCCCTAGTGTAGGGGAATGTGTGTGTGGCTGGGGGTGGAGTTGGTTGGGAAGAGGAACACCCTTATAGAAGAAGGGGTGGGGGATGACATAGGAGGCTTATGTCCGGGAAACAGGGAAAGGGAGTAATATTTGAAATGTAAATAAAAAATATCCAATAAAGAAAAAAGGCTCTTGATTGTCCTTTCAAATATTTGGTCTGTCACTACTATACATGATTCACAATTACTTTGAATTAAAGTCTTTACCTTAGGGCAGAAAGACAATGCCATTATGAAGCCCTTAATTTAGTATGATGTACTGCAAAAGAAGTCGACAAGCTGAAAGCACTGGCTTTTCCTTAGCCCTGGAGAATTGATTTTACTTTCCACGCTTTCTGATATCTCAAATGTTGCATATATATATATATATATATATATATATATATATATATATATATATATATATCATGGTCTTACTACGTAGCCTCAGCTGGCTTGGAACTGCCTAGTAAACTATGCTGGCCTCAAACTCATGGAGATCCATTTGTCTCTGAGGACCAATACCTGAGGGTTGTCTTCTGTTCTCCACATGAGTGACATAGTATGTGTACAGTGTAGCAGGTACTAGCAATAAAATAATCAGATATAGAATTACATTTTATTTACTTTTTACTCTATTGGATTTTCGAGACAGGGTTTCTCTGTGTAGCCCTGGCCCTCCTAGAATTCACTCTGTAGGCGACGCTGGCCCTGAACTCGCAGAGATCCTCCGCCTCTGCTTCCCAAACGCTGGGATTAAAGGCGCTGGCCACTACGCCCGCCTAGAATTAGATTCTAAAATGGAACTTTAAGATTTGCGTGAGATGGTTTTTGTTATAACATGCACATCACTAGAGTAACCTGTTAGGATTCGAGTTTTAACGACAAAGCAATAAATGGGGCGCCAGGCCGTCGGTGACGCGCCCCCAAGTCGACTTAAAACGTCATTTTCACAGGACTCACCGGCAGCCAGTCAGCGAGAGGAGCGGCGGAGGTGGGGAAACAAACTGCCCGCCGAGCTAAACGTCAGAGGCAGTGCCCGGAGAGGCAGGACATCCGGTGGTGCCGGACTTCCGGCGGCTGCAGCGGAAACCCTTGGCTTCTCTCGGTCTCGTGCTGTGCGGGAAGGACCGTGTGTGCACACGCGGGTCTCCTAGTTCTGGTGTCCTGCTGTTCCGCCCCTCTGGGTATCTCCGGGCTTCTCTCTGTCCGTACTCTGATGTTGGGTAGACTCGCCGGCTTTCCAGGTTGTGGAACGTGTGCGCTAAAAACTACAGGCGAGAGGAAGCTGTGATGTAGAAGTCCTAAGTACTGCACTACCGGAAGCCGAAGCCGCGGTAACCAAAACGGTCTCCAGTATCGCGCTTTAAAGTGTAAGTTGTCGGGGACTGCAGAGATGGTTCGACGTGCTCTTGCAGAGGGTTTGACTATGGTTTTCAGCACCCACTTAGGACAGCTCACAAGACTACCTCTACTCTGGGCCAGGTGGTCCCCACGTCTTTGGTCTCTTCGGGCACCGGCATGCCAGCGCACACAATTATCCCCTTCACACACGCACACACAGAACTGTAAAATAAAACCTTTTTAGAAGTTAGTTGTTATAATGAGTGTGGTGCGGCAGCACTAGAATTCTAGGCCTCGGGAGGCGGAGGCCGGAAATCTGTCTGGAATTTGCCAGCCTGCGCTAAAGAGTGGAGAACCTATAAAATTATTTTTATTTTTAGGTTTTAATCTCTATGGAATTGTAAAAGTTCCTTTCTACTAGTTAGAAAGGCAAAACTCTATTATTTTTATGTTTTTTTTTCTTTTCTTTTTTTCGGAGCTGGGGACCGAACCCAGGGCCTTGCGCTTGCTAGGCAAGCACTCTACCACTGAGCTAAATCCCCAACCCCTATTTTTATGTTTTTTGTTTTGTTTTGTTTTTTGGAGACAGGGTCTCATGGGATGAAAGGCCTACAATCATGGCCCAAGATGATAATTTTGTAAAACTCAGGGCTTGAGGATTCTAAGTTAAATATTTCTCAAAGTTTTGAGATCAAGTTTTTGTTTGTTTTTGTTTCTTCTTTAACGTCTGAACGGTTTTGTTTTTTGAGACAGGACCTTACATTACCCTTGTCATAGAACCCAATATGCACACCAGGCTGGCCACGTTTAACTGTATAGGCACAGTCCTTATCTATCCTAATGGAATATAGTCTTTAGCTTCTAGTGGGGAAAACAAGCAAGTATTATCATGGGCACAGGGTGCTATGAAAAACTAATAGGACTGTTTGTTTTAAAGTGGGAGAAGAAGATGTGTAGCTGAAAAGGCAGGCAAGCAAAGAGTGATATTGCAAAAACCTGCTTAAACTGTTCAGTGAGCTTAGGTCTGAACAGAACACAAAGTTATGACTGTACTGGAGTGGGAAGGAGTGCATCTGCACGGAGCAGGGGCATGTCAGACAGGAAGCAAGAGATGGGTAGGGTTTTTCGGGAATTTTCTTTTTCCCTCACATTTTTCATAAGTTCACAAACTAAGCGTTTTCATTGTCTTGTGGAACATCCAGTTCTTCAAGATAAAACTACAGAGCATTTTATATATTTGTCCCGGATTTGTCCATTTTATAATATTATCTGCTAGAAAGTCCGAACTGAGACATTGTCTGTTTTAATTATCTGCTGCTTTGTATTTCTGTTTTGGAAGCACAAAGGTGTTTGTGTGGCAGCTCTTTAGGTTTGTTTGTTTCGTTTTTAAATCAGATGCCATCTTATGTAACTTTAATGCTTTTTGTCTCCATTGTTGCTTTCAATAAAGGATCTCAAGATTGGATGGTGTATTGAAGGAAATTATAGCATCTTGTTCTCAGCCCTATAATTGCCTTGTAACTTTGCTGTAATTGCATTGACTATCTAGGCCTGTGCCTACAACAAAGCCAAAAAGGGTATTTGAGTCAACCTTTTGTTTAAAAATATGTTGGAATTACTATATAAAATAAGGTGGAGCAGGATGTGGTGATGCATAGCTATAGGGCCAGTTATTTCCAAGGCTGAGCAGATCACTCAAATTGATGAGTCCGACACCATCCTGGTCAGCGTAACAAGACCCTTGTCCCACAAATTAAAAAAAAAAAAAAAAAATTGACCAGTAAGTGATCACAAGCTTAGGAGTTGAATTAGTGGTGTGCAGCGTCTAAGGTTTTCAAAGGTTTCCTTCCCTCTGTGCTTCAGAAATCAGTTGCTCAGTTGCCTTCTGCAGCCAATTAAGCCGACCAGGTTCCTTTCCTCATAGGAGTCTGGTGTGCAATGGTTGCAAACAGCATCCTCCTTGGTAGTGTATGCAGCCTGCTGTTGAATGTGCAGGTTGCCCAAAGGGACCTTGGAGACAGTTCTCAAGTGCATACTCGTGTCATTTCAATGCTATTTCCTACCTAGGCTCTACACACGCATTTGGGGTTTCTTTGGGAAATCCCAGGGCACAGTGGCCAGTGGCACATTGGTCATGTCTTCAGTGTATCCACACCAATCTGCAGAATGAGGAGTGTGACTGAGGCCCTGTCAGAGCCAACTTCAGCTTTCCTGACAGCCGGATCTACAGCCTAGAGAAATGGGGCTTCACCAAGTGTAATGTAGAGAAATTAAAGTCATGGTAGCTGACAAGGGGCTTGTCCCCGATGCTTTTGGATCAAAATATCCCCAATTGTGATGGCAGACCCAGTTTTCATAAGGGCTTCCGCTGTGCTGAGTCCTGTACCCCACCGACCATGTTCAGTAATAGATCTCACACCCAATCTGCCAGAGAGAGGGAGAAAACCAGTTGCATAGTTAAGTTCTAAAATCTTTAACTTAATTTAAATTTTCTTTTATAGGGTTCCTCACATTTCTTCAAAATGAATGTGACTGTTCGTTTCTTAAGACCTTTTGCCAGATGTCTGGTGCCATATACCTTCCATAGGACGAGAAGTAATTCATATTCAAGAGTTCTGCAGAGATATGTGTCTTCCAAAGTACCTTCTCTGCCCTGTCATAATAAGGACAGTACATCCCCTCCTGAGCAGCTAGAATTGGATGGGTGGAAAACTACAATGAAATCTAGCATTCAAGAAAATGGTGTTTCAGTGGTCTCCGACAAAGATGGAGACTCTCTGGCTGCAACCAGAGAGCTAATTGAGATGTGGAGATTGCTTGGCAAAGAAGTACCAGAACACATCACTGAAGAGGAGCTCAAAACCCTTATGGAATGTGCTTCTAAGTCAGCCAAAAAGAAATACTTAAGGTATTTGTATGGTAAGGAAACGATGAAAAAAGCTAAGCAAATGAAGAAGGAAATGAAAGCAGCAGCCAGGGAAGAAGCAAAAAGGGCCAGGTCGCTAGAGCCTAGCACGGGAGAGGAACAGCGGGACTTCATGTTTCTCCGACTCTGGGACCGACAGACCAACATCGCACTGGGCTGGAAGGGTGTCCAGGCCATGCAGTTTGGACAACCTTTGGTTTTTGACATGGCTTATGATAATTACATGAAGCCAATTGAACTGCAGAATACAGTTTCTCAACTTTTAGAAAGTGAAGGCTGGAACAGAAGGAATGTTGATCCTTTCCACATTTATTTCTGCAATCTTGAGGTAGATGGTGCTTACCATAGAGAGCTAGTTAAACGGTATGGAGAAAAATGGGACAAGTTGCTCTTAACAGCCACAGAAAAGTCTCCTGTCGATTTATTTCCAAAGGACAGTATTATATATTTAACTGCAGATTCTCCCAATGTTATGACTACCTTCAAGCATGATAAAATTTATATAATTGGATCATTTGTTGATAAAAATACACAGACAGGAACATCCTTAGCCAAGGCTAAACGGCAAAATCTAGCAACAGAATGCCTTCCACTAGATAAATATTTACAATGGGATGTTGGTAACAAAAACCTCACCTTAGATCAAATGATCCGAATTCTGCTCTGCCTGAAAAACACTGGTAACTGGGAAGAGGCTCTCAAGTTTGTTCCCAGGAGAAAGCACACTGGCTATTTAGAGGTTTCTGAGCATTCGCAGGAAGCTTTTAGGAAACAGAAGAAGACAAAGACTTTAAATTCGTTTCGAAAGGGCTCCTTAAATGTACGCATGTCGAAAAGGTGACCTAAGTGTGAAAGTAATAAGCAGGCTGGAAGTACGGTTAAAAGAATGTATTTCTTCCTAAATGGAACTCTCTCTTAAGGGCAGTCTTTCGAGACTGACAGTAGAGGTTTGCCTTTTTGTTGTTTGCTTTTTTAAGACAGGATTTCTCTGTAGCCTTGTCTGTACTGCAACAAGGCCAGACTAGGTGTAGGTATCAGCAAAAGTTTGGAAGTTTGTTGTTTTATTTGTTGTAAAAACAATCAGAAGTTTATAGATTAATCTAGAATTGAACATAATAAAAGTTACTAGCATTTTTTTTAAATCAATTCTTTGAATATCAGACTTTGTTGTCCTGTTTGGTTTGAGGGTTGATTGATTATGCCTCTGGGTAGCCTATGCCAGCTTCAACCCTAATTCTCTATTTCCCCTTCCCAAATGATGGGATCACAGGCATGTATCACCATGGCTTGCTCCGTTATACATTCTCTTTATCAATGTTAGGAACTTTTTCATGAGAAAATTTGAAGTTGTGATTATGAAATTAAAGCCTGTATACAACACTGGTCATGTTACAGGCACTAAGTTAAGGTATATTGCATAACACAATCTTGGTTGTCAAAAAAACTGGCTTTCCTTGGCATGTTAGGCAGTTTTCTAATACTGTGAAAATTGAGTTTGGAGGTAAAACCAACCAATTATTTAGGACAAAAATGTATCTGGACTGGGATGATGTCTCAGTGGTCTCTTGCAGAGAACTTAAATTCAGTTCCCAGCACCACTTTGGGTAGCTTGCAACCACCTGTAATTCTAGTTCGAGTGGATGTGACACCCTCTGGCCTCCAAGGGCACCCGTACGAAATGTAAACAACTCAGGCAGGCATATACCCACAAGACTACAAAAGCTGGAAAAAAAAAAAACTTAGTTAGTACACAGTACTTATTGTATGGATAGCATTTCTGGGAAATACTGTTTCTCCAGCCACGAGGTTTTAAAACATGTCTTAGAAGTTATTGTTTGAATAAAAATGATGTCCACAGATAGGTCCTTGGGGATTGGCACTGTTAAGTATGGCCTTGTTGGAGTTAAGTATGGCCTTGTTGGAGTACGTATGGTTTGTTAGAGGAAGTGCATCACTAGGAGGTTGGCTTTGAAGTTTCAGATCTCAAGCCACACAATGTGACTGTCTACTTGTGGATCCAGATATAGAGCTCTCAGCTCCTTCCCCAGCACTATATCTGCCTGCATGCCAACATGCTTCCTGCCATGACAATAACAGACTAACCCTTTGAAACTGTAAGCCAGCCCCAATAAAATGTTTTCCTTCATAAGAGTTGCTGTGCTCATGGTGTCACTTCACAGCACTAGAAACCCTAAGACTTTATTTACTTAATGTGTATTTGTATGAATGTAGTTGTGTGTGTGTGTGTGTGTGTGTGTACCCATGAGACCAGAAGAAAATATCCTTTGCTATAGTTACAGGTAAGTTGTAAGATGTCCAACATGGTTTATGGGAACTGAACCTGGATTCTGATGGCTCAGTCACGTTTCTGGTCCCAGTCATATGGGACTTTGGAGTCTTGCTGGGAATCAAGGCCTCAACAACACATTGGAGGCCAGCCAAGTTTACATGAGAAAACATCAATCTAGGGTGATATATAATGCCCCCCCCCCAAGAAAGAGTTTTCGCTTTGAGCTCACAGATATCCACCTGCCTCTGCCTCCCAAGTGCTGGTATTAATGGCACAAGAAATGTGAGAATCTTAAATGATATCCTGTAAGCCATATAGGAGAAATGGTGAACTAAACAAGAATTAAATACTATATGGGCCAGAGATATGGCTGAGCCTCAGCAGTTAAGAGCACTGACTGCTCTTCCAGAGGTCCTGAGTTCAAATCCCAGCAACTACATGGTGGCATGATGATCTGATGCCTCTTCTGATGTTTCTGAAGACAGGGACAGTGTACTTACATATATAAAATAAGTAATTTTAAATTAATAAATACTACTATATGACAGTTTCCTGGTTACTTGCATATCATTGTGTGCTAAATAGAACTTCAAAGTCCCTGCCAAACAACAGTACTACTATTAAGGTACATAGTCCCCATCCTCTACTTGAAGCTTACGTTACTCATTCACAAATACTAAACAGCTTTTATGTAGGTAACCTCCAATACAAGGTGCTATGAAACATGGCTGCTTTTTAGTTTTAATTTTTTGTGTGCATATATATGTAGTTAAGCTGTCTTAGTTATTTTGAAGTGTTTTCACTATGTAGCCCAACCTGCTTTCAAAATCACCCTGCCTCTACCTCCTGGGTGTGGGATTAAAGGCATGGGCCACCATCCCTGGTGCCACTTTAAGTTTTGAAACAGTGTATGGTTGAACCTGGAGTTGGCTGATTAGGCTGGACTGGCTGGCCAGCAAAGCCCAAGGGTCCTGTCTCAGCCTCTCCCGTACTAGGATTATAGGCATCTCAGCTTTATGTGAATGCCGGGGATCCAAACTCTGATCCTGAGATAACAGAATGATTCAATATAGCACCTACATTACCAACATCCACTTTTCTGTTCTGTTTTAGTTAGGCCCTCATGTAGCTCAGGCTGGCTTTGAAGTATCTGTGTAGCTGATACTTCAAATGGATAATATCTTTATCTTATGATCACCTGTTGAAGAGATACTAGTATTGTTTATTTAGATACAGGGTCTCATGCACTCCAGGCTGATCCTCCACTTCCCAGGTACTGGAATTAGACATATGTACCACTACTTCATTTATGCAGTTTTGCATGTTAGGCAAGCACTTGGCCAATTGAGGTACACACCCACAGTCCACTGATAATTTAGAATTAAAAGGTCTGTGGACAGCAACTCTCAGTGTTGCTTGGAGGACAGTTTAAACTACATTCTCTAAACACTGATTGTATATTACAGGCTAGTAATTGACCAAATTTGGGCAGAGGGCTGAGTAAGTATAAAGAAAAAGAAGAAATAGATGAGGCTGTAGCTTACTTAATACGTGGATTTCATTCGACAATAAATGAATCTACTAAAGGTTTCTAGGAGAGCCAGGACTTAATTATTTCCAACCTAAAAGAGAAGTAGCCTGCAGTGGTTACTGTTAAGTAAAAGACACATGCATGTGTTAGCAAAGTGGCAGGGAAAGCAACAAGACAACTCTTGTTCTATTCGTTGTTACTGTGTAAGTAAGGAGACAAGACTGGCACTAGCTTTTATGGTAAAACTCTCACAGGATACTTTTACCTTAAAAGAATGGGATGATTTTAATCCGGAAGACAGTTATGGGACTGGTATCAAGAAAATTCCTTGAAAAATACCAAGAAGTGAATAACTTCTTGTTCACAGCCATTCTTAACATTGGAGCTGGGCTGGGGCATATATTAAACGTGGAGAAGGGATGAATAGAATAGAGATACAAGGCCGATCGATCTCCAAATTGCAGTAGGCCAAACTACTCTTTTCCCTTGGAAGGACAGCTCCTGCCCTCAAGAGTGTAGCGGTGGTTTGGTTTTGTTTTTTGTTTTTACGAGTGTGAATATATGCAAGTGAGTGTGAACTCTTACAGACTTCTAGAGGGTGTCGGATTTCCCGGAACTGGAATTACAATCAGCTGTAGACTACCCAACTGGGATTTGAACTTCCGTCCTCTGGAAGAGCAGTAAGCGCCTTTGACCGCCATGTATAACTGTTTCTGATTTTAATAACGTTTGCTTGCTTGCTACAATTCTCACGCTGAAGTTTTCACGAATGCAAAAATCGCGGAAATTTTTCCGTCACAATTTCCGTACGTGATCGTCCATAAATTGCGTTTCGGTGTCATTACACAAATGAAAATGATAATTTCACATTGGATTGTACTGGAGATTAAACGATAGTGCATGAATGGTGTCAACACTAGACGGCGTCCGATAACTGCTGAAGTTTCTCCGTAAGAACACAGCTCCATCCCATAGAATGAAGGGCCAGCCGCGACCACCCCTGAGCATGTAAAAACCTGGGATTCCACCAACTGTTTCACCGTCATTAAGTTCTTACTAACCCGGACGTACCATCCCACGTCTCAGCCCCCGAGGCCGTCACCCCACACCCGGTTCACGCCGGCAGCAAGCCAATGACGTCACTTCCGCTTCTGGATCCGGTTCCAGGACCGCTCTAGGCTGCATCCTCGCTGGCCCGCCCGAAGCTTTGTGGTTGCTGGGCGGGGCCGTGACGTTCTTGCCCGGACTGCAAGGGGGAGGCCGCGGCGGGGAAGATGGCGGACGGGAAGGCGGGAGAGGAGAAGCCCGAGAAGCCGCAGCGAGCCGGAGCCGCCGGAGGTGAAAACAACCCCAGCGTCGCGGGCTGCGGGGGCTACTCCGGCCTTTCTTGGGGTTTCCCGGGGTGGGGGGGCTTTACGGCATCTCAGGAACGGGCGGAGCTGGCGCTCGCCCGGCCAGGGGCTGGGCCCTGGTGAGTACCGGGCACGCCCGGTGTGGCCCGCGGGGGATCGAGGTCCGTATCGTCTCCTCAGAGAGCCCGCCAGTTACCACCGGGCCTTGAGAAGGGAGGTGGGAGACGGAGCTTGGGCTGGGAGCCCAAACAGCAGAGAGCTCAGGGCCCGCCGCGCACTCAGGCCCCCATGCGAGCGCCGAGCCGCCGCCGCGGGCACTGGCCGCATGCCGGCTTTCCGAAGGCGCCGGCCTCTCGGTTACACGTAATTAGCTTTGATGCTCTCATTTCGCTGAGGAGGTGGAAGACCCCAGCCCACTCTTTGCTGTATATTCAGACATAACATTTTATAAACCCTGCGATGGCGTAAGTCGAGACGATGCAGGGAGGAAAGGTGATCTGGCTCAAGCAGCAAAAGCTTGAAATTAGGGTTTGATTCGCTTTCTTTACAGTATTCTTCCTAGGCTGCTAACAGCAGAGTCTATGTCAGATAATAAGGTGGCAGGTGCGATCTTCCTGTAATTTGTCGCGAAACTAAACTCAGAGCATAGCTATCTTTTCATTCCTCCTACCCCCGTAATTTTTGATGGTGTGCATAAAGGGAAAGAAATACGTAGTCTCTTTTCTCCTACGCCCTTTTGTCATAAGGATAATTAACACACGTGAGCGGATAATAAATAATGTCTTGTTTAGAATGTTTTAGCCTTTCACTGTTCTAGCTTTCTTCGGTCTTGTCCCTGAGATACTTAAATGCGAGAACATGTAGACCCAGTATCGCGTAAAGGCAAAAGGTGGCTCTACCAAGTTTGTTAATTGCCCCAAACCCCCGCCCCATCCTGAGTACTGGGATTACAGGCCATGGCCACTTTGTCAGGTCTCTTCCTCATTTTGTTTTTTAAATTAGTAAAATAGCAAATGAAAGTATTTTAATTCTTACTTTAGACCTCGTCCATTAGGGTTAAAAGTAGTTTGAGGAAGACCTATAGCCTAAAGTGTCTTGGGTGGCCTTGAATTTAAGCTCCTTTTGACTTGACTGAGAAAATTGTTCTACAGCACTGCTAAAATGTACCTTAAGTGTCCAAATCCGTGTGTAATGTGCTCGCCACCCTTTCAGTTGAGGGACATTCTGTCCTGTGAATAATATTTCCATTTTAACAGTGTTAGGGGTTGTGTAGGTTATTTTATGCTGGTAACTCAAAATAGCAGTCCTTTCTACATAATTTGCCTCATTTCGCATAGCTCACTTTAATGTCAGGCATAGTGGGATTGTGCAGAGGATTCATAACTGAAACATTTCACCCATAGATAGAATTGAATTGATGAGCCTGAGGCAAGTATTCAGCTCTCTTGGAAAACTTTGTGTAGCGTTGGCAGTTTTTCTTCTGTGACACAGCCCACAGTGTTGGAAATATGAGTAGTTTTCCTACCCATTTAATCTTGTTATGGATGCTAGAGAGAGAGCCCAAGGCCTGGTTTATGTTGAGGATGAACCTCTCTCCTGTGCTGTTTTAGTAAATATACTATCCCCATGTTAAACTTAACATGTTCTCTACTGGAGAGCCGTCTTGAACCACCTTTCTCTTCAGTCTACTTGGGGAGACTTTGTAGATATTTTTTGGTTAAGGTTATGTAGCTCTTTAACTTGAGTAGAAATTTAGAGAGACAAGCAACTTAATGTGTAATCATAGCTATTTCAAGCCATCAGTGGTTATGCCAAGAGCTACTTCAATGATGTGTATACTTCCTGTGTCAAAACAGCTCATGGACTACCTGTCCTGTCAGAGAGCTACTTGAGTCCTTGCTTTGTTTTGTTTTGTTTTTTGTTTTGTTTTGTTTTGGTGTTTGGTTTTTTTGGTTTGGTTTTCCTCCAGATAAGCTACCAGAGTGCACATGGCTCATGAATGGTACCTTTGTGGAATTGTCTCATCTTAGCTAATCAGTGAAAAAGAAAAACTGTAGTATGTATGGTTTAATTGATATTAACTTACATAATTTGTTTACTTAGAATGAATACAAAGTAGACAGAAGTCTTCACTAAAATATTCTCTCATCTAAAAGCTAGCAATTTGTGTAATGATGACTTACAAACTGAAAGGGCTGAGGCTGGAGAGATGGCTCAGTGGTTAAGAGCAGCGAATGCCCTTCCAGAGGACCTGGGTTCAATTTTCAGCACCTATATGGTAGCTTACAACTATCTGTAACTTCAAGATCTGACACGTCCATACAAACATGCATGCAGGCAAACAACATTACATATAAAATAAAAATAATTTTTTACAAAAAACAAAAGGGATTTTCTCATTTAAGAATGCTTGTTCATTTATTCATTATAATTCACACTACTAAAGATATTCACAGTATTAATCAGTAGTCATTCAACATTTGTTTTCCATAGTTTTAAAATACAAAATGTCTTCATAAACTAAGTGCTGAATTCCAGCAGTTGGGATGCGGGGAGCAGGAGTATCCCTCTGGAGTTCAAAGTAGAGGTTTGAAGTACTTTGAACCAAATTAATTACATAGTGAATTTCAGACCAGTCAGGGTTACACAGTGATACTCAGTCTCACAAAACAAACACAAACAAAATGTCTCAATAAATTGAAAGTAGAGATCCTTGATTAAATGTTCCAAATGCTAAATTAGTTTGCCTTTAAAGAACATTTTGTACTTATGAATTAAATGTTAATATTCAATGATAGACTTCAACACTCATATTTGTTTGAGATAATTTTCTAATGATCCATGTTTAGAATTACAAATATTTTAATAGCAATCAGTAGTAAAAAATATATTTGTCTGCTGTTTTCCCATTTTAGTCCATTGTTTTATTTGCTTTTTTCCTAAATGCTTTGTGTGTGTTTTGCTACATAATTGCTAAGAGAGTTGTATGAAGACAAAGCGGCCAACCTATGTGTCACATTGAACCTGTGTATACTAAGAAATGAGAGTCTATACTGTGTTCACCTTCTTCACTCCCTGCTCTCCATATCCAAACAGAAGATGCTATCTATATACATTCCTGAAATTATTTTATTAAAGATTGCTTAAAATTATTTTGTTGTTTTTGAGACAGGATTTCACTGTGTGATTTTGGTAATCTGGAACTCAGGGAAATCCTCCTGCCCCTGCCTCTCAAGGGCTGGGATTAAAGGCACACAGAATTATTTTTAATCACATGTCTGTGTGTGAGTGTGTGCACATGAACACAGGTGCGCAGGAAGGCCTGAGAGTTGGATCTCCCAGAGCTGCAGTTACAGGAATTGTGAGCTGCCTTGTGTGGGTACTGGGGCTCTAACTGGGATCCTCTGGAAGATGAGTAAAAGTTCTCTTCCTGCTGAGCCATCTGCTGACAAATTTTTTTATGTCTTCATACAAGAGTACAGAATACAATGGTTGATGCCAGTTCCTGCTTAAATATACTTGATTAAGATTGCAAATAAAATGCACAGGTCCGAGTCTAGTCCAAGCTGTCTAGCATGTCCTTTCGTTCACGGTGGCCTCAGACTAGGCTCCTGACTCGTCACGTGAATGCTGGGATTACAAGTCTAGGCCCACTACCAATTTAAGAAATTCTGTTTTAAATTGGGTTCTCAGTTACTGGAGAGTAGTCGTTCATTCTTTCAATTCAGATCCTCTTACATATAAGTAAACGAATGGCGCCTCAGGAAACTACTCAACTTCCACCTTTGCCTCTTGCAAACCCCCAAACTGGAGCTCTAATCCAAAGAAAGTAGTTTATTTATTTATTTTTAATTTATTTACTTTATTTATAGATGGTTGTGAGCCACCATGTGGTTGCTGGGAATTGAACTCAGGACCTCTGGAAGAGCAGTCTTCTTAACCGCTGAGCCATCTCTCCAGCCCTGAAAGTAGTTTATTTAATCTGTACCAAATCAGATAGTCTATTCAAAGTGCTTGTCGAAATAGCATGGTGATACAAGCCCATGTACCCTGGACATGGAACAAGATGTGTGCAAGTTACAGTAATGCCTGGCCGTGGGCAGTATGGCTAGAAATGTAGCTGGAAATGAGAAAGCTACGTGGGCAAATAGGTCACTTACAGTACTTAATAGTTTGTACAAGGCTCTGTGTTCAGTCCTCCGTGCCACAAAGTACTAATTAACCTAAAGATGTGTCATTAGCAAACTGCATGAATCTAGATGTGTAGTCTTGAGGTTTTGATTCGTTTACTTGTCAGTTGCCGTGTTTGCCCTCCAGTCTAGCTTTGCCCCATTTTGTTACTGAACTTGCCAAGGCAGTCACTTAGAGCATGATCCGTTTCTCCACCAGTACGTTTGAGTCTCAGAATGGATCCTGTAGGGTAGAGCTGGAGAGAAAAAAGACTGACCAGTCTGCTCGGCCTTTCTTTCTTTTTTTTTTTTTTAAATACAAATACACTGTAGCTGTTTTCAGACACACCAGAAGAGGGCATCAGATCTCATGGTTGTGAGCCACCATGTGGTTGCTAGGGTTTGAACTCAGGACCTCTAGAAGAGCAGTCAGTGCTCTTAACTGTTGAGCCATCTCTCCAGCCCCTTTTCGGTCTTTCTAATATGTTCTTAAATAGTCTTATTTATGAACAAGCCTAAGATACTCAAGACATGAAGTTATTATTGACTTAAACACATACAAGCAAAATTGTTGAAGACATCTTGATTTCTACATCTGTATATATCTCTGTACTTTCTTGATTCATGAGAAAATATGTAAGTGAAAGTCTGACTTTGAATAACTCTTATAGGTAGCTTAGAGCAGGTGTTAGACCAGCTTTCAGAATAGGGTTAACTCACAAGAGATTACCTTGAAGTTTTTTCAACTCCATAGGTTATGTAAGGTGTAGCTTGAGTAACATCACTTATGAACATAATTTAGCTAGGGATTGACTAGCCAGAGGTGTAGCTCAGTGTAGAAAGCTTGTCTTGTATAAGCAAAGCCCTGGGTATTCGGTATGAAGGAGGGAAGAAAAGGCTGTAGACTGATTTCACAGTGTAGTTTAGCCAACAATGGACATGTGCATGACTAGATGTTTTGTATGATTAGGACTACATTACTGAGAGTATTATAATTTATTAGCCAGAGGTTTTGTATTGCCACATGATTATGTACAAGTTAGTTTATATAAAATAATTTGTTGGTCTCAATTTCTGAACATCAAAAATTCCACAAATGTAACCAAGATTAATGTATAATTAATAAGGTAATGTTTAGCTGACGGGTTTTTAACTCTCTGTGAACTCTGTGTTTATAATTTTAAATTGCTCTGTATTTTATGCTAGTTAATTCATGGGAGCCTCTTGTACTGCCACACAATCTCAGTTCCTGCTGTACACTCTAACAAGCAGTGAAGAGACTGTTGGGTCAGTAGGTGACAGCTGCAGAGGTATCTTCCTTGTAAAGATGCTTTGTGAGGTTGCTGCTCCCATCAATCTGCTCAGTAAAAATAGCTCATCTTGGTAAGTTGTTTCGACTTCACCAGGACCTGAAGAAGAAGCAGAAAAACCTGTGAAAACTAAGACTGTTTCTTCCAGTAATGGAGGGGAAAGTTCCAGTCGCAGCGCTGAAAAGCGATCAGCTGAAGACGAAGCTGCAGACCTCCCAACAAAGCCTACAAAGATGTCCAAGTTTGGATTTGCCATAGGTAGTCAGACAGCAAGGAAAGCATCCGCCATCTCCATTAGACTCGGAGCAAGTGTGAGTTGTTCTATGTGTGCTTTTGTAATGGTCCTTAAAGATTGGCTTCATCAGTCTGCTTTTCTGTGTGTGTGTGTGTGTGCGCTCGCATGAGTGTGCGCTCGCGTGCGTGTGAGTGTGTAAAGGTAAACTGCTGTAACTGGCTATGAACTTGTAAGTCGAAGAGTAATGAATACATTAGGAAAGGCCTATGAATTCTATCAGTTGATTGTAAAGAATGCATGATTTATAAAGTAATCACTTAGAACCTTTTTTTTATTTTTAAGATTTATTATGTATACAGTGTTCTCCCTGCATGTATGCCTGTTGGTCAGAAGAGAGCACTAGATCTCATTACAGATGGTTGTGAGCCCCCATGTGGGTGCTGGGAATTTAATTCAGGACCTCTGGGAGAACAGTCAGTGCGTTTAACCTCTGAGCCATCTCTCCAGCCCAGAACCTTTCTTAATTGAACAAAATCTTTGAAAAATACTTGGGAATTTTAAAATACCTTTTACTGCTAGTATATTAAGTTATAATTTGTATTGTGCTGTAGCTCTGCTATAGAATATATGTTTAGCATTCGAGAGGCCTTGGAGAGGACCTAGCATTATGTACCTCCAAATCATAGTAATAACTATAAATCAGCTCTTTGTAACCTAAAGGATTAATGCAGTAAATTAATCCTAGTTAGGGTTATCTGATTATCTATCTATGGTTTTTTAAAGTTTTTTAATTCGTAAAGGTCAGATGGAAATGGTTTTATTTATGCCGTAGATGTTTATTTCGGAGATTTTTTTAAATGTAAAATTTTCATTTTCATATTCTCTCTAGAGTCTGAGCTTTTTTCTAAAGAATAAGAGCAGCCATTTCTCAGACCCCCAGATCCCACCTGGAGTCTTTTCCCCCTCTTTAAAAAGAAAATCTGAGTCGAAACAAAAAATTTAATGATATTTTTATTTCATTAACATTTTTCTCTATATCCTCTGGTTCTTGATGTGTAATGTTTAAAAATCACGTAGACCTAACTGCATAAATAGATTTCTTAAAAATATTTTTATTTACTCTTTTAACAGTTTAAACATACACTGTATGTTTATACAGTATCTTGATCATATCCTATTTAGCTTTTTTAAACATTAAACATACACTCATATAATTCTAATCTGCTTGGGCATACTCCTGAGTCCAGTTCCTTCTTTTTCTAAATAATTGATGGGATTTAATAATTGTTAAGTGGTTGAGTTAGGTTCAGAAAAGCCTCTTCAGTTAAAAATCAAAGTGAGGCTTTGGAACCAAATCCTTCAGGACCGCATGTATAACAAGGAGCGTCAGGACTAAAGTCCATCGGCATCTTAGGAACATCACTAGTTTGAAAAAGATGTAAAGGCTGTGAATGGCGGTATCCTCTCTCCTTCAGTGTTGGGAACTGAAGCCAAGGACTTGTTATAAATGCTAGACAGTCTCTCTGTCACTGAGCTCCATAGCCCTATGCTGTGGAGAAAGACTCGGCATATGCTAATTCTAGTGGTTGTTCCAGTGGGTGGTACTAAGGGTGAGAAAAGAAGGTAGTGGGTTAGTATCATGGACAGAGGGAGAAAAATAAGAGTGTTCAATAAGGATCTGAGCAAGAGACGCTTGTAAGACAAAGGAAAGGTTTTCAAGCTTGAGTACTTAAAAACATTAATCACTGGTGACCCTGGGGTGTGTTGCAGTGGAAGGGACAGTGAGAAGTACAGAGATTGACCAGGAAGGAGAAAGGAAGCTGATTGCAGGCCAAGGTAGAAAGGAACTGGAAGACTACGTCAGTGGGATGCTCCCTGCGTTCTAAAGGCACTGTGGTCCATGCAGCACACTGTGGGCAGATAGCATTTCTAGTCATTCATCTCTTCTATGCGCACCCCTTAGCTTAACTGGTAGTAAACTTCAAATCCTAAGGAGAGATTTTTTATAGAGAAAAGCTATTGGCTATATGAAATTAATAAAGTAAAACGATCCTGCTGGTAACTCTTATTTTCAAAGGTATAATGGATTTGCCCAAAATACTGAGTTCCTTACTGTGGAAGCTTATAAAAACATAAAATTGGGTAAAATTGAACCTTGTAAGAGCAATTATTATTTTAATAAACAAGGCTATATAAGTTTTATTTGTGATAATTCTGTTAAATGTTTCTTCTTCAGAAGCCTAAGGAAACAGTTCCAACTCTTGCTCCAAAAACTCTTTCAGTAGCAGCAGCTTTCAATGAAGATGAAGATGTAAGCTGACGCCGATTTTATTTTATTCTTAAAGACTGTGTGTGTGGAAGGCATGTGTGCCATGGTGTGCAGGTGGGAGCCGGGACAACCTTGGGAGGCAGCTCTTTCCTTCCGTCTGGGGTGCAGGAAGTGTCTCAGGGCTGACAAACAGGCTTTCACGGCAAGCTGTCTATGTACCAGCCATCAGCTAGCCCTTAGTTTTACTTCCAGTCCTGTTAAGAAGACAATAGCAGGTAGTGCAGAAGACCAGAGCCTGATTCCTGATACGCACACCAGGTGGCTCTCAAACACTTCCAAGTCCACCTCCAAGAGATCCAGGTCCTTTGGCTTGCACAGGCACCTACACACACATGCAAAGACCAACACAACACACATTTGTACCTACACACATAATTAAAAGTAAACTTTAAAAGAGAAAAAGAAATTTAATAGAAAATTAGAGTTTGTACTGATGGTAGTTAAATCGATAATAGTAAAATAGTATTGGTAAAATTTCTTTGTAATGCTCAAGAAAATTGGATTTCTTCTTTTGTGGTGCTAGGTACTGAGCATAGTGCCTTGTAAATGCCAGGCCACTGTTGTACCGCTGAGGTACATACCCAAAACTAAAAACTTAATGTGTTTATTGATACAAATGTATTTTTATAAAAACTGCTGATTTTATAGAAAATTTCAAGAAACTTGAGTCAAGTCAAATGCTTATAATACATACTAGGAATTATATGAGTCAGTAATGCATATGCCACCATGCCTGGCTCAATGAATTTCCTTTTGAACATTTGTGGGTATGTATGTGTGTGCACATCTTGTTACACATGTTCGTTCAAATATAGAGAGGTCAGAAAACAACTTGTGGAGTTAGTTCGTCAACTCTGTGGGTCCCTCAGATTGAATATAGGCTGGCTGGCTGGTGGCAAGCACCTTTACCCACTGAGGTATGTCCCCAGCCCCTCACTCTTGACCTTTAGTATTGCTGCTTTCAATAACTGTACAGTTAGTCTTGAGGGATGACCTTGTGCTTGCTACAAAAAGCAGCTGTGCAGTGCTGCATGTGCATCTGTAGCAGGAATAGCAGTGCAAGTAAGTGGCTCCACTAGACTTCCTCTCCTGAGTGTCAGCGTGAGCTCCGAGGGTCTGCTCTGCTGTCTGTCCCAGTCCTCTTGTGCCCCTTATAGTGTCCACATCCTACCACACTCAGGATCATGAGTGCAATTTCCCATGGTCTCACACATCTCAAACTGACTGGCCTGGAGCGGGCTATGTAGCTAAGGATAAGGATGGCTGTCATTTCAGACCCTCTGCCTCCACCTCACGCATTGGGATCACAAATATGCACCACTAGATCAGTGTCATTTCTTTCTTTGTGTTTTGAGTCAGGGTTTTTCTGTGTGGCTCTGGCTGTCCTAGAACTCTCTCTCTGTAGACCAGGCTAGCCTCAAACTCACATAGATCCTCCTGCTTCTGCCCTCCAAATGTTGGGACTAAAGGTGCTATACCGCCTTGCCTGGCCATACCCAGTTTTACGTGGTGTGGAGGACCAAGCCTTGCTAGAGCGTTGTGTATGTTAGGCAAGCTGGGGTTAAAGGTGTGGGACACTGCATCTGACCATTTTGTCTGTCTTGTCTTTGAAGCAGGGACTCTAATAGTTGAGGGTTACTCACTAGGTAGCTGAGAACAGTCTTGAACTTCTGATGTTCCTACCATTCTTCCATACCCAACTGAGGGAACTGGGATATACAAGTCCAGAAGGAAATGATAACATAGAAAGTAGGCAAAGTATGTATGGGAGCTGTTGTCACCTATAACATAGTAGCGCTTCATGTGTGATGTGGTAACATGGCAGTTGTCTCTTCTCATGTGCTCCTTTGCAGTGTCTGTTAGTTCATCTCTGCAAATGGAGAATTACACCTGATTACACACAGCCTTAGGCTAGAGCTCTGTTGCTCAAAGCTGTACACCACGATTCACTGTCTTACCTTAATCTTCAGGAAATTTGTTTGTTTGTTTTAAGAGTGAGTCTACTCTGTGTCTGTAGCTGACCGGGAACTCACAAAAATCTACCAGCTTCTGCCTTCACCTCGTGCGTACTAACACCTGACCCTTTTAATTTTGTTTGCCTTTTGCTTTATTCTTTGTTACGGCTTTAAAATATTTTTAGTAAAAGAGGCTGGAGAGATGGCACAGTGGGTAAGGATTCTTTCTCTTCTCCTTGGACCTTAATGTTCTAGCACCCGTGTCTGGCAGCTGTGACTGTGGCTTCTGTCCTCTCAGGGCACCTCTACCTACCTCAACCCCATACCCCCACATACACAATTTAAATTTTTGTGTTATGAATATATATTGTGACATTTTCTTGAACCATTTACTCATAGATGTGTAGGCAGAATCCATGTCTTGCCAGTGTGAAAAGTGCCAGCGAACATGAAGTTCATATGTCTCTTTGACTAATTAGCATATGAGAGTTACTTTTCTCTTAATCCTACCAAATATAGCTCTGACTTAAGTGTGTGTGTGCATGCTCTGAGGGCAGGTGCCTATGCACGTGTGCATATATGTATGAAGGCCAGAGCTCAGTATCGGGTGTCTTTTCAGCTAGTCTCCACCTTGTTCTTTCCCTTCCCCTTCCCTCTCCTCCCTTTTTTAAGACGGGGCCCTGTTAGCGTGAACTTGATGATTCAGTTAGACAGGCTGGCCAGCAGGCCCTAGGATCCTTCTTCTCCACCTCCCAGGCGCCACAACTATAGGCAGCCTCCACTATAGCTAGCATAGTTGGAGATTGGATTCAAGTCCCCGTGCTTATTGACTGAGCCCCCTCAACCCCAAGATTAAAACAGAGTAATTGTTAAAGTTCACTGCCTTACTCCTTTTATGGCATTAAAACATTTAAAACAAAATTAGCCTTAGTAACCAAGTGAATTAATAATTTAAATGCATTCATTTCCACTTCCGTGTTGTGCAGAGTGAGCCGGAAGAAATGCCTCCAGAAGCGAAGATGAGGATGAAGAACATTGGAAGGTGCGTGCTTTCATGGTTATTACCGCGCTGTAGGGAGAGCAAGGGGAGGAGACAGTAAACGTTCACACCAATCCATACTGCCCATGAGCCCACAAAGAATTAAAATCTAACAATCTACCCACGATCCCGAAGTCTGTAGTCCCAGCAGCTCTGCCTGTCACTACTAGAACTTAAGTAGATCTGACACTGTCACCAGTCCAGATGAAGTGTGCACACACACACGTTTTCATTATATTTATTTTTGAGACAGTCTCACTGTGCAACCCTGGCTGTCCTAGAGCTTGCTCTGTGGACTAGGCCGGATTTGGCCTCGAAGAGATCCACCTACCTCTACCTCAGAGTACTGGGTTTAAAGGTGTGCACCATCCTGCGTACACATCTGCAGCAACAAAACATTGACACTGTACGTTTCTCTTTTCCATATCTCTGGATTTTTGTTTCATTTTTACAAATGCTCACGATAAACCACCAAATTAGTTTTTAACCTTACTTGTGGGTTTTAGGTCACTTCTTTTGCAACAGATTTTCTGTTTGCTGTGGTGCTGGGAACTGAACCCACGATCTGGTATTCTGGATAAGAATTCCACAACGGAGATCATTCCTCCAGCTCTCGGTAGTAGTTTCAGAGCTGACTCTTACTGTATGTTGTCGTCCCTCATCTGTGCTGAGGACTACACTCATTATGGAGTGTAGGTTAGTCCTGGAGCTCTTGGTTAGGGTGCGCTTGTCCCTAGCTCTCCGCAGCCCTGCAAAGGAACACCATGGTGGGCCTGGTGCATGCCTATGGTCCTCACATTCAGAAGGAAGAGGCAGGTGGAGCTCTGCATTCCAAGTCAGCCTGACTAACAAAGACACCATCTGGGAACGTCAGGATACTATAAACCCAGGCTTTCCTTTCTGCTCTTTCCTCACTGCACACATACTGAAATGAGGCCTTAACCCTTTATAGAAAGGCATTTAAGAGATCTCTGTAGGGGCTTCTGCTGCTCAGCCCGTATTTATAATGTGTGCTAAGCCAATGTATATTAATACGTTTAAAATTGACCACAACAATAATTTGAATAAATTGAATTTCTTTTAACACAGGGACACACCAACATCAGCCGGACCAAACTCCTTTAATAAAGGAAAGCATGGCTTTTCCGATAACCAGAAGCTGTGGGAGCGAAATATCAAATCTCATCTTGGAAATGTCCACGACCAAGACAATTAAGAGAAGTGTTCTGAGATTGGGGTGTGGGCGGGTGCATTAGAAGGAGCAGTCAGTCTCCTTTTTGTAAAGAATGGTGTAAGACTAGCTTTGGAGCCGTTTTTCTTTCTTCTTTTTTCTTTTCCTTTTTTCTTTTTTTTTTTAAGATTGAGTGGTACACTAATAAATGAGAGTTTGCAATTAGAGGTAATTTATGTTTTATATACAGATTTCAAGACATTTGCTAATTTTGTAGTTTCACATGATTAGTTTCCAAGGGTTACAGATAATAAAGAAATCAGAAGTGGTACCTTTCTAAGAATTGCATATTTTTTTAGACACAACTATTAGCACATTAAGAGGGAAGCCAAAAGTTATTGCCTACTTCAAAGTGAAAGCAGTTCCTCTCCTGACTTCTCCCCACATTACCTGACTGTCTGTCTGGCTCCCTGGAACAGCCTTACCAGAGGGAATTGGATTGAGAAGACAATGTTACTGGACTATTGACTGAAAGTAAATTTAGATACAATTAAAATAAACCTTTTCCTATGGGCATTTCACCTTGTTCTGGGCCATTATATGCTAGTACTGCTTCGCTATCAGTACAGACGCTTTGCTCTTTAAAAACTTTTTTCGTTAAAAATTCTTATATGAAGTATTGAGTATTATAACTAGCCCACTTTAATGGAGGTTGTCTCCCTTCAGGATTCTTCAAAGGACACTATTTGCTACCAAAGTGAATCAGTATTTGAATGTGCTTCTCTTGGTTTCTATTCTAGTTCCTATAATCATTTCCACCAGAACTTGAGGCAAGACATAAGGAAGTGTTTCTTTTAAAGTACAAACCGCTGAAAACATCAGTGTGCGCACTGCTTAAGTATTTGGCTGGCTTTTATTTTTTAAAAGGTTTAATACCAAAAGAGGAAAAGGGTATAACGTGGTGTGAAGACAGGTGAGGCAGCTCACCTGTGACTTTTGAAGCATTTAAGTTACTGACTTACTAGATCCAGTTTTGAACTGAATTCACACGATTTCTTATTTGTACAACTCCGTGGTTTATTTTAAGTATATACATACTGAGCAGTGGTTTCAAAAGCACATTTAGTGACTGAAATGGGACAGAAATGCTTCTTCAGACACACTTTCATTGTGAGTCTCTCATCGCATATGCTCTTAGATTTCTGTATTTAGGGTGTTTGTTTTGTATTTTTTGTATTGTATATGGGCTTTTTAAACGTGACAGTTAATACATCTTTAATAGTCACAGACTAAAGAAATGATAAGATGTCCTTGAAAATGACAATGTTAAGTTTGGAGGCAGCTTGGGTGAGTTTCATGGGTGGTGATGATTCACTAGGCAATTTTTACTGTAATGACTTCCGAGAAGCAGCCTGTGGGTGTACCTAACACGTTCACTACATTGAGGCCACTTAGTAAGCCCGAGTACACGATGGGAATGTACATTAGCACTATTAGTTCATACATGATTTAAGTATATCAAGATACATACATTTACCTTTTACGTCTGCAAACTGTCCTGTGGCCATTTTACTGTTTGTTGAAATAACACCTCTCCTACATGTTCTTTACTTGACTGGAAGAACAGTTAACCTGAGGTCAAGATGGAGAGACGACTAAGCTGAGTGTCTTTACTAAAATTACAATAAATTTTGTCAAACTTGGTGGCAGTCTATTTTATTTTTTACTGTGCCTTTGAAAAAACACTTTAAAAATTATTCTGTGTATATGACGTGCTGGCGAGGTCATTGAACATTGTGAAAATACCACCATTTAGAAGCCTGTTCCCGGAACCTCTTATATATTGCTTACTAGACAGTCATAGAAGAAGTGTGTTAGCATTATCTGTTAATCTACCTTACACTGGTAGGCAGATACTCGCATTCCATTTACAGTGCTCTAATATACTCTGTCCGAGAGGAACTATATTGTCAGCTCCTGAGTTCTCTAATTACTCTTCCTTTTCCCATGTATTTATTGTGAGTGCCCATGCATATGGACACTGTACACATGTAGGTCAGAGCACAGTCTGAGGGATTCTGGTTTGTTTGTTTGTTTACTCTCCATACACTGCATCTGAACTATGTTTCCCCTCCCTCCACTCCTAGTGCCTCCCTCACACCCCCCTCTTCCTCAGCTCTACTCCTCCTCTCCACTTAAAACACAGGAGCAGGTCTCCTAGGGATATTCTTTGAACCCTTATTGTTAAAGGATTCTTTTTGTTTGGGGGTTGGAGGGGTTGACAGGGTTTCTCTGAGTAGCTCTGGCTGTCCTAGAACTCACTCTGTAGGCCAGGCTGGCCTCAGAAGAGATCCACCTCTGCTAGAATTAAAGGTGTGTGCTGCTATCACCACCTGGATGTCAAAGGAGTTTCAGGCAGTGATTTAATTAAAGGCCGGAACCTAAGAAATCTATGATGTAGAAGCATCAGATTTAGGAAAAGAATACTAATCTTTGGGGTAGAGAAAAGAACAACTGAGTAAGGGAATAAGAAAATGTAATGTTAGGGCAGAAGCTGAAGACAGCTTCGTTTCCAGAGTGCTTGCCTAGTTTGCAAAAGGCTCAGGTTTGCTAGCCAGTACTGCAGAGCCCAGACACTGCCAACAATGCATGTCTGGAATCCTGGAACTTAAGAGGTAAAGCAGGAATAATTAAAGGCCTTGAGGCCAGCCTGGATCGCTGGGACCCATCTTTTTTTTTTTTTTTTTTTTGAATAGGTTTGTTATTCCCTTTCCTGCTTCAGTAAACATCCCTTCCCCCCTTCCTTATGGGTGTTCCCTCCCCACCTCCCCCCATTGCCCCCCGACAGTCTAGTTCACTGTGGGTTCAGTCTTAGCAGGACCCAGGGCTTCCCCACTGGTGCTCTTATTAGGATATTCATTGCTACCTATGAGGTCAGAGTCCAGGGTCAGTCCATGTATAGTCTTTAGGTAGTGGCTTAGTCCCTGGAAGCTCTGGTTGCTTGGCAGCTGGGACCCATCTTGGTGGGGAGGTGGTAATAGTACTATATTCTATTTCTTCCTGTTTAATCCTGTTCTATGCTGACCTTCGTTAACTTGGGTAGCTGGGAGAAATGCAAGTTGTCTCTCAAGTGAGTAGATCAACTCTGAGCTACAGTTCACTTTCAGAGATAGGAGAACTTTGAGCAATGGCCTTGAAACATTATTACCACACATAAACAGAACTCTGAACATTGTTTTTAGACAACTCACATGTCTCAACTCTGAGCTTCATGCCTCCACCTGCTAAGTGTTGTGATTACACTGCATCCATACCTAGTTTTATCAAATCCTACCTAGAGACTGCCCAGGACTTCATACTAGGCAAGCACTCCACCCACGGGAACAGCCAGTGCACATTTCTTGGCTTAGTGCTTTGAGACAGTCTGTTAAGTCCTGGCAGTCTTGGAACTTGCTGTGTAGACTAGGCTGGCCTCCCATTTACAGACTCCCCTGCTTTTGCCTCCCAAGTCCTAGGATTAAGTGTGCTTACCTGTGTGTGTTTGTTACACATGATACTAACGTGCTATCGTTCAAAAGCTTGCTTCTCTGCTTTTCAGAAATAATGTCCGCTTCGGGGACATTTTATTTACATACCCATTAAATTCACATTATTTTCTTAGGGTTTCTATTGCTAGGAATAGACACCATGCATGACCAAGGCTCGCTCTTTATAAAGGAAAACATTTCATTGGGGCTGGCTTACAGTTTCAGAGGTTTAGTCCATTGTCGTCATGGTGAGGAGCATGGCAGCGTCCAAGCAAAGGTGGTGCTGGAGAAGGGGCAGAGAGTTCTACCTCTTGATCCACAGATAGCAAAAGGGAGCCAGAGACCCACTGGGCATGGTTTGAGCACAGGAGACCACAAAGCCTGCCTTCACAGTGGTGTATTTCAATTAGGCCACACCTCCTAACGGTGCTACTCCTATGGGTCAAGTATTTGAACACACGAATCTGGGAGCCATTCCTATTCAAACCATATTTATAAAAGAAACTCCAGAGAGGAATTAAAGGTCTGTTGGGAAACCCTGCTACTGAAGATCAAAGTCTACAGTGTCTGGAGAGGTGCCCTCCTGCACGGCTTCCTCTTCTCTACCTCAGCAGGGGAGCCCATCCCCCATACTCTACCTGAGGACTATCACTTAATCCTTGGAGGAAATTACAGGTTCAACTTCTGGGAACACCTTTCCATGCAAATGAGGCATCCCCAGATCCTCGATCCTCAGCTAATGAAACTTCACCCTGAGAGCAAATGCCTTTCCATTTTCCATGGTTTATATAGTCCTTGTTCACCCCCACTAAAGAGCACAAGCTGTTCCCTTGAATTGTTTACAGAACTGTTTTCTAAAAGAACTGTAACAAAATCTTTGGAGAGAGCTTCCACCCCCACCCTCACATTCACTGCCGGACCATCCGTTCTGGACTTCATCCTTTCTCACCCAGTGTATTTTGGGGTCCAGACACCCCAAGGGAAGAAAGTAGGCCTCAGAACTCAGCTCTGACCCATCCTTCCTGCTACATCCTGTGCTACAGCGCCTGGACATACTAAGGGAAGATACAAAGAATGGGACCACACAGTAGTCCAGAGACATATTAGCAAGTTCAGAAAATAAACTCAAATTTGCCAGGCCTGGTGGTGTACACCTTTAATCCTAGCACTCAGGAGAGAGAGAGGTAGGGAGTTTTGAGTTCAAGGCCATCCAGGGAAAAAGAAATCCTGTCTCAAGAAAATAGGGTTGGAGACCTCGCTCAGTGGTTAAGAGCACTGGCTGCTCTTCCAGGGGCTGGGTTTGATTGCCCCACCCACACGGTGGTTCACCATTCTCTGTAACTCCAAGAGAGTCTGATGTCTTCTGGCCTGTACCAGCACTAGGCATGCGTAGGGTACACAATCATTCAGGCAAAACATGCACATAATGAAATTGTTTCTAAAAAAATCCATTTTAAAAGATACCAATTTTCTCAAGATTTATTTATAGTCACTTAGTATGGGCAGCATACAAGTAAGTACATTTTTCTTACGATTGAGAAGGTAATCCTGACGTTTATATAAGAGAATACTCAAGGTAAAATGAAATAACAAAGGGGGAGACAGGCATGGTGACATAGCCCTTTAATACCAACACTTGCCAGACAGAGACAGGTAGATCTCTTGTCAGTTCAAAGCAATGGGATCTATCTAGTGAGTTCCATAGTGTCTCAAGAACAACCATTCCCCTCAAAAGCAGAAGGACTGAACTCAGATGTCAAAAATTAGCATAAATCTAAGACTTTGTTGTTGATGCTCAGAGATGGAAAAAGAGCAAAGCTGGATAGAAAGTTCAATAAAAGCCATCCTCGTGTGGCACCTCAATAGCTGCCCCCCCTCTCTCTTTCACACACACACACACACCTCCATAGCTGTCACACACACCTCCATAGCTGTCACACACACACACACACCTCAATAGCTGTCACACACACACATACACACATACACACCTCAGTAGCTGTCACACACACACACCACACACACAGACACACACATACACACACACACACACACACACATACACACACACACTTAAAAACTTAAAAATCCAAACTGGGTATAACAGTGATGCACACCTGTGTCTCAGGACACAGGAGGCAGAGGCAGGGGGATCTCTGAATTGAGGCTAACCCGGCAGTGTGGGGAGCGGGTGTGGCGGCAGTCCCAAGATGGCGCCAGGGACTGAGGCTAAGTCTCATGACTAGCACCTGACTTCCTCACACACCTGAAACTAGCCACGTCCATTGTGAGAGCTGCGCAGGCGCACCATGACGCAAGATCAGGCCATGTGACGTGGACCTATGAACTGAGACTACGCAGTCTGGACTGAGGAGGCGGAGTTGAGGGAGGATATAAGGGAGTGTGCTCGGGGGCTGAGGAGAGAGAAGAAAAGAAAGATTGCTGCTTGCATGCGGAAAGAAAGGTTCCTGAATAAACTGCTTTGAGAAGAACGTCGTGGTGTCGCTCCTTTCTGCAGGACAGAGACAGAAAGGACACGGCAGGGCTTGCTGAAGTACTCAGGGCACCTCCCCCGACACAATAGACTTTGACCTTAAGTAGCAGGGTTTCCCAACAGACCTTTTAATTCCTCTCGGGAGTTGCTTTTATAAATATGGTTTGAATAGGAATGGCCTAGGAGAGTTTTGTTATTTTATTGAGACATAGTCTAACCAGGTAGCTCAGGCTATCCTGGAAATAACTATTTAGACTAAGCTGGCCTCGAACTCAGGAGATCTGCCTGCCTCTGCCTCCCAGTGAGAGGACTAAAGGATGGCACCACAATGTCACGTTGAGATTCTTGGTCTTAAAGGCTTTTAACAAATTGGGAAGAGATGATTTGGGTCCATGTAAACCAGTGAACTCCTTCAAAGTGTAAACCAGGCAAAAACATTCCCCAGCGTAACACACCTGCCTGTCATTACTGAAGAATTCAAATTGCAGTTGTCCATTAGGGTGGTCACAGAATTAATGTAAAATAGCACCCAGTCCCTTGAGCAACCCATCAAAAGCAAGCAAACTGGCCTGGAAGGACCAATCCTCGACAGAAGATAATCGGCTCCCGAAGATAAGGCTCTGACTCGGTCCAGTTTGTGCTGCTAGAACAACATAGTAACCTGTGGATACTTTAGTAAGAATAGGAATTATTCTCCCCTACAACTGCAGGCAGAAGTCCAAGATCAAGGAACTCTCACCTCTTCAGCAAGATGGCGGGCGCTTGCTGCATTCTTACTGAGCTGCAGGCAGATAGAGCCAACAAGCACCTAGTCCAGTTACAGCACTAAATTCTTCTTCATGACCTAATAATCATCTTACAAAGGCTACAACTTTTTATCTTTATTTTCATGTCTGTGCACCTGCTACCCGCAGAAGCCCAAAGAATGTAGTGGGTCCTCTGCCAATACCTTCCAGATGACTGTGAGCTGCCTGCCGTGTGCTTGCTGGGAACTGAACTCTCCACAGCTGAGGCATTTCTCCAGCAAACAGGCGACACGTTACTACTGTTGCTTTCTGGATCAAGGATCACCATGAATGCTGGGTAACAGGAAAACACTCAAAGTAGAGCAGACTCTGACGGAGGAGAGCTCACACACCCTTTGTGAACAGCTGAACAAAAAGTAGCAACCAACTCCAAAACTTAACACTGTAAAAAAATGGTACACGGAATTGTTTTTAGTACTTTCACTCTACACACTTCAACACTTGCTGATAAAATTTGCGGCACCAGCGGAGTTGAAGCTTAACTTTATATGCAAAATAGACAGAAGACCTGTTAAAGAAATTCCAAGGGGACGTCGTGTTTAATAAAATTGTGAACAGGATATGTGTATAGATAGTTTATAAAAACAAGTGGATTACTGAGATGGCTCTATGGTTACGAGCACTGCATGCTCTTAGGACCCAGGTTCGAACCACAGTACTCACATGGGTTTCACCAGTTCACCATTATCTTTAACTTCAGTTCCAGAAGATCCAATACTCTCTTCTGGCCTTCATGGCCATCGGGTACAAAGTGGTACAGACATACACAGACAAAACAAAGAATATAGGCACACAGAAAATACAGACACATACCCATATATATTACATAAACTAAAACCCAAAACAGTAAACCCTAGAGATGTAAGTTAGCCTAAATCCAGAAGATTAAGTAACCTGGAGAAACTCCACAGTGCCTTTGACAGAAGCAGACAGAGAAAAACACATCTTATGGTGCCGCCCACCTAGCATCCCAACACTCAGGAGACTGAGGCAGCCCAGCTTGGGCTACAGAGCCTACTTTGGCTATAAACACACATGGGCACGTGTGCACACCCGCAGATATGTTAGAGGATTAATTTCTACTACGTTTAAGTTTACATTACATCACTAACAGCAGTGACCCAGATTGCTTTAACAGCTGTAGCATTAACCAACAACGCGGTGTAACTCAGCTGGTAATCGCCTGAGATGTTTGAGGCCCAGGGGTTTAATCCCCAACCCCATATAAACTGGATATATCATGGTACAGGTCTGCGATCTCAGTACTGGAGATGCGGAGCCAGGAAGGCAGAAGCATCATTAGCTCAAGCTTATTCTCAGCTGCACACTGAGCTCATGACCAGTCTAGGCTACAGGAAACCCTAAAGAAAAGGAAAACAAAAGCATAGCTGTTTCTTTAACTACTCAGATTTGGTCAGGAGACAATTAGCCTGACAACAAAACAATGTATTTCTAAACAGAATCACCATAGGTAAAATACAGCCTTTCCTAAACGGTGTCCTTACTGTAACTGTACTGGGCTCGTCTTGACGACACACATCTGCAATCCCAGTACAATGGAGACAAAGGGAGGACCAATGTTACAGGTTCAATACCAGTCTGTCTGTTCTACACAGCCTGTTCAAAGCTGGTTGAAAGGACAGCATGAAACTGTTTCAAAAACAAAACAGAACATGGACCAGAGTAATGGGGTAGTGGTTAAGAGCACTTTGGAAGTTTGGTTCCCAGCATTCACATTGGGCGATCATAACCAAGTGTAATTCTAGGAAGTGTAATATCCTGTCCTCTTCAGGCTTTCACAGGCACATGAACCTTGAAAACACACACACACACACACACACACACACACACACACACAAATTAAATCTAGAAAAATCACAAAACAAACTATGCTAAGGTTTTGGTAGCTTAATTTGTTTCTATGTGCAATTCATGTAATTGTATACGATCTCTTTTTACTTTTAGTTATATATATAATGTTTCTTTGTGTGCATGAAGGTTCCCAGAAGACGAGTAGTCAGTGTCCCTGGGAGCAGTAGTCCTAGGTCATGAGTTGCCTGACGATAATTGGCACTCAGGTCCTTTCCAAGAGCAGTATGAGCTCATGATTGATGGGTCATATCACCAAGCCCCTAATTGCTAATTTTTTTTTCCTTGGTGTTTTGAGACAAGGTTTCTCTGTGTAGCCGTGGCTGTCCTAGAACTTGCTCTGTAGACCATGCTGGCCTCAAACTCAGAGATCTGCCTGCCTCTGCCTTCCAACTGCTAGGCTTTAGAGGTATGCACCACCACCTCCCCAACACATCATTGTATAAATTCAACTCATCCAAGGTCGGCAGTTATTTGCTTTCCCATTAATTTTGTCATAAAAGCAAACTTCTGAGTATGAAGTTTTAATATAAAGTCATTTCCCCTAATTTTTTAAAAAAGATTTATTTATTTAATGAATGAGAATACAATGTTATTCGCTTCAGACACACCAGAAGAGGGCATCAGATCCCATGGTGGTTGTGAGCCACCATGTGGCTGCTGGGAATTGAACCTGGGATCTCTGGAAGAGCAGTCTAAGAGTCATCTCTCCATCCCCCAATGGTTACATGTGTTTAATTTCTTTACTCTAGGATTTCGAAGATCACAGTGTGGGTAAAACGCTTGCAAGAATGAAGACCTGGGCTTAGATTCCCAGAACACACAATTGGGCATGGTCAAGTACATCTGTTATATTATACCAGTGCTGGACAGGAGCGAGGCATGAGTATCCATGGGGATTTCAGGCCAAGCAGTCTAGCCAAAATAGCAAGCTCCTGGGTTTTTGGGGACTTCGTTGTTGTTTTGAAGCTATTTGTTTATTTGTACATTTGGTGTTTGGCCTACATGCATGTCTGTGTGAGGGAGTGAGATGAGACCCACTGGAACTAGAGTTATAGAAAGTTCTGAGCCACCATATGGATTCTGAGAATTGAACCTGGGTCCTCTGAAGAACAGCCAACGCTCTTAACCAATGAGTCATCTCTCCAGCCCAAGCTTGTGGTTTCGTGACATACTTTTAAGGAAGTAAGGTAGATGGTCAGCAAGATAATTGTATGCAAATGAACCTGCCGAAAAGACTAATGACTTGAGGGCTGGAGAGATGGCTCAGCTGTTAAGAGCACTGACTGCTCCTCCAGAGGTCCTGAGTTCAAATCCCGGCAACCACATGGTGGCTCACAACCATCTGTAATGAGATCTGATGCCCTCTTCTGGTGTGTCTGAAGACAGCTACAGTGTAGTTATATATAGTAAATAAATCTTTAAAAAAAAAAAGACTAATGACTTGAGTTCAATTTTTGGAACCCACATGAGAAGAGAATCCAATCCCACAAGTTGTCCTCAGATCTCTCTACATGTATGCCACAGCAAGTGTGTGCCCCACACGCATACACACACACATGCACAAAAGTATGATAGATAGATAGATAGATAGATAGATGGATGGATGGATGGATGGATGGATGGATGGATGGATAAGGCAGAGAACAATAAAGGAAGACAGCAGATAAGGTTAACCCATAGCTTCTACACTTGCACAAATAGGAGAGTACATAGACCACACCCACAAGATAATAAATTTCCTTACCCTTTGTAATGTGTTAAATAAACTATCAGGTATAGATTGAAAATGATGTCAGGCTCAATGCCAAAGCTTTGCTTTTAACAAGACTGAACAGCTTTTATTTACATATTTCCGATATACATTAATAATCATATACATTTAACTAAATCTAACAGTGGTGAAAGTAGAACATAGAAAACAATTTCAAATCTTAGTTGCATTGAAATACTTTCGCACTAACTGATGGACATGACCAAGGAATAGCCTTTATGAAGTTATGAGCTGTATATAAATTCACTTTTAAAACTGAAAGCCACACAGCTTTTAAAGCAACGACGACTTTGCAAATGCACACATTCCATATGCAAGATGCATGCAGCTATCACACCTGCTCCTTAACCTTAAAGCCATTTTCAAGGTAAACTGGAATAAGCATTCTAGTATTATATATGTACATCAAGGCACATTCACTTCTTGTGCTTTAGGAATGATTTACATATAATCTATTTTATATCTTAATTATATATTTAAGAAAGCTCCTAATATCCAAAAGCTTAATTTTAGCAATCATAGCTTGAACGATAGTCTTCTAGAGAGATGTGGTATCTCCCCATGGTTACTTTCAAAATCTGAGTATTTGACAACTCAGAGAAGTGAGAAATTTAAAAAAAAAAAATAATAATCAAACACATGAATATAATTTAGTTTTAAAGTATCTTTTCAAATACCTTCATCAATTTGATAGTGCCATAATCAAATTTTTATGTAATATAGTATACTAAAGGCTGCACTGAAGAATTTTCAACATTCTAAAATTACCTAACAATTATATGACATCTGTGTTACCATTATAGATGTGTAGTTGTTCAACAAATTTAAACACACATGATATGAAAGCTAAACGCATCACACTTGACTTCTTCACTACCTTGCTCACACCCTTCAGCAAGAGAAACAGGGTTGACTGGTTTTTCTTCCCTCAGTCAGTGCTACCAAGCAGAAACTTCCCATGACAGTGGTCAACACCTACTCTTTTCTCATGGCCAAGTACTTGCCTTGAGGAGATAGTATAGTAAGGCTCTAACGGCATCTCATGCATTTTAATGGTATTTTAAAGTTAGCTTTGCATATGGCTCTCCCATACAGATAAATAAATTATACAAACTTGATTACAACACAGAACTCATTTAAGTGCTTTAAGATAGAATAGATTCTTGACTTAGAAGCAGTTAAAATAAATAGTAAGTCAAGAATCATAGCTCTAAAGCATTTTTTAAATGTAATATATTTATGCATCTTACGGATATGCTTTTTATATTAGAATTTTTAAATCCACAAACAGCAACTAGTCACAGAACCTCTGTATTTTAAAAAGACAACAGAAGAAACGCTAACTGCAGCCTTTTAAATTCAAAATATGTAATAAAATAAAGTCAAAATATAAATGAAACTGCACATCTTTAAATTTAGCACAGTTATTTATAAACATTAATTCATAAAAGGCATACCATGATCAACTACTTCCATCCGACAGATTTTTGTTTTCAATTTCTTTACAGAAAGTGGACTTTCCTGCAGAACCACTGGCCAGACAAGTGATGTCACCAACAGGCCAGAGTTCTCCATCTGAGGTCCGCGCGGAGGCGACATGAACTGTAAACATGTGCGTCCTCTGTGAGCCCACGGGTGGGCCTGTGTGGGACTGCGGCCTTCACTGCGCTTCTGGCATATGGGCCACCTCCACCTCAACAGTCTGGATGGCCTCTGCCACTTCAGACAGCTTCTGCCCTTGCTGCTGCGCCAGCACGTAGTTCACCACTTGCATGATGCTTTGGTCAGAGAGGGTCGACACCGATGGACACTCCTCCGTAGCTGCCACAGCTTCGAGAACTTCCATAGTCTCTCCTGTCACCAGCACAGTCTCGAGCTCTTGCGGCCCGCTGCTCTCCTGTTCCTGCATGTCTGCAGTTAGGATGCTCACAGCGTGCTCCACTTGCGTTCCCTGGTTATGAAACTGCAGAGTGTCTTTCTCAAGCATAATTTTGCAAGGCACATAGTCTCTGTGGAATTTAGTCATATGCTTACGAAGTGTTCGAGCATCTATGTAGGCTTCACTACATACAGGACACACATAGGGCCGTTCACCAGTATGTGTTCGGACATGACGTTTTAATGATCGGGCATCAGCCCACGCTACTCCACATGTTAAGCACTCAAACGGTTTAACACCTATCAAAAAAAAAAATATATATATATATATATATATATATATATATATATATAAATATAAAAAGAAACACAAGTGTGGGGTAAGGACCAAAATCACACACACACACACACACACACACACACACACACACACACACACACACACACACACACACGAAGATGGAATTCACTTTTCTGACTGTCATTTTAGTTGCATCTAATTTTCAATGGTCTAACCAAGGTTTTGCACTATACTCTCTCTACAGGTGTTCTCCTAACAGAAGTTACTGCTCAACAGCTGTGAGTCTATCACAACCTTACTCTTTCACTGCAGTCTTACATTCCTAGGATAGGAGTCTCTAAAGAATTAAGTTCTCAGACTAAGTATTATTTCTGTTACTTAAATAAATCTTTCAAGATACAAGATTAATCTACGAAGAAAGTAGTGCGTTAACAGGCAAAAGAACTGACAAAATAAGAGGGCTCCTTGGCTCTTCTTCTATCAGATAGATAGACACACTACCTTCGTGGTTGTTCATATGTCTCCTGTACTCTCTCAGCTGAGTGAACTTCCTTCCACACTGATCGCACACCCGTTCCAGGTTTTGCTTTGCTCTTCCTTTCTTCCCATGGGTGGCCTTCTTTACGTGTCTTCTGAATAAAGCTTTTTCATAAAACTCTTTGCCGCATATATTACACCTAAAATAGAAGGCCCAAATTATTTTTCCCCAAAGTAATAATTGGCCATGAGAGTCAAGTGAGAGTAGGTGTTTGCATTGGGTTTAGAGCCTTCTGAGTCACTCACCGGTAGGGCTCAGTGACAGAATGGGACTTCACGTGGGAATACCAATCTTTCTTCCAGCTGTAGCACTTATCACAAAACTGGCACTGGAACGGCTTCACGCCGAGGTGCTTATTCATATGCTGGCGCAGGTCTCTAGCTTCAAAGAAACTTTTCTCACATCTGTAATAAAGTTTAAGTATCCAACTGAATCATCTTTAAGTTGTTTCTTTCTTTTTTTTTTTTTCGGAGCTGGGAACCGAACCCAGGGCCTTGCGCTTCCTAGGCAAGCGCTCTACCACTGAGCTAAATCCCCAACCCCCTGAATCATCTTTAAAACAAGTCTCCAAGAATTCACTATATTTTTGTTTTTGAAGCTTCACAAAATTATTCCAAATTTAAACATCATAGAAAGAGATCCAATGTTCAGTCTTGCATCAAAGATGCAAGGTTTAAGTTCTCTTTAGAACACTCAAAATGCTTGGGAAGGCTTCATGCATAGTTCCCAAAAGTTATCACAAAGTGATTTACTGTCCACTTCTCTTCTGCTCCCTCTCGTTGCATCCCCTCAACCCCTTTCTCTTTGGGCCATGTTGGGAAGGTAGGCTCCATCATTGACACTAGGAATGAAGCAATGATTCAGGCCTGATCAATGACAGTAACAGCATTCCCTTGGTAGCAGCAATCAGCTTAGGGATGCCAAATGACTTAACTGGATCCAATCAGAGGGAAACACGGGACTTTTACAGGAACTACCAGGAAAGACTCTTGACAGTTTGGAAGCTGAGAGGATGAGGAGTTGAAAGCACTGCCAGACTTTGTCCATACGGAGCCTGAGAGAGACCAGATACTAATCAATCTGAATCAGGGTAGACTACAGCACGCAGGCCTCCAGACTTGCCTTTTTATTCAAGACAGTTAGGTTGGATTTTCTTTCACATGTAACAGCAACAACAAAAAGTACTAACAAAAAACTGTACCTGGGGCCAGGTGCTGGTGACACACACCATTAGTCCCAGCACTTTGGGGACAAAGGCAGGCAGATCTCTATAAGTTCAAGGCCAGCCTGGTCTACATAAAGTTTTGGGACTTCCAAAGCTATTTAGACTCAGTTCAAAAAAAAAAAAAGAAAAATTCCACCCTATATTTGGGTTGTGTTTTTTTGTTTGTTTGTTTTTTTGCTTTGTTTTGAAATAGTTTCACTTTGTAGCCCAAGCATGTCTCCAATATGCGATTTTCCTGCCTCAGCTCAAGTACTGGAGTTACAGACATGTGCTACCATGGCCAATGTTGACTTTACAATAAAACTATTTATAGTCAAACAAGCAAATGTAGCAGAGAAGGAAATGGCAAAAACCTATTTGTTCATAAAGTTGTAGATCGCTTGGGAGTCTAGGAACTTATCACAAGTATGTACCGCATCTGGGTGTGTTGGCATACCCTTTAATCCCAGCATCCTGAAGGCGAGCAGATCTCTTTCACAAGTTCCAGGCCAGCCTGAATTACCCATAGAGTTCTAGACCAGCCAGGGCTTGTATAGTGAAATCCTGTGCCAAAAAACAATGGCTTTGGAGAGCCAGGACTAAATAGAAAGACCCTGTCTCAAGAAATAACAAACAAAACCAGAAAGACAAAATAAAAGCTTCTGAGGGCAGCCAACTGCTAAAGCGAGACGGGCACCTACTAGGGTTGCAGAGCCAGCTCAGCAGCTGCGACCACAGAGGACTCAGGGACACATCCCCAGCACCCACAGGGCAGCTCACAACTGCCTCCAAATCCAGTCCCAGAGAACCCAACATCTTCTGGCCTCAGCATGCACCAGGCACAGTCAAGGTGCACTCATGTACACGCAGGCAAACACCTATACACATAAAATAAAAACAAATAAATCTCTACTAAAAACAATTACTGTCTAAGGTAATTTTTTTTGTGGCATTTTGAACTTACTCTGACTTCCTAGTACAAAGAGCACCCTCAGCTGAAGATCTAGAGCTGCTTTGTTTGTTTGTTTTGTGCTCTTTGTGGCTTGTTTTGGAGAAAGAGTCTCACTATGTAGCCCTGCCGTCCTAGAACATACAGAGACCCCATGACTAAAAGCAAGCACACCACATTTATTTGCCTATTGGACGGCTCAGTGAAGAAGCCCATCTTTCCATTATATCCCAACCTTTGTATAGCTGTGTGTTTGGAGTAGAACTGTTTGTTGAGAACATTTAAACCCAAATAGATTAGTCAGTGTCACTTAAGGGCAAGGAATACAGGGGTTGGGGATTTAGCTCAGTGGTAGAGCACTTGCCTAGCAAGCGCAAGGCGCTGGGTTCAGTCCCCAGCTCCGAAATAGAAAAAAAAAAAAGGGGGCAAGGAATACAATTTGTTGAAATGTAAACATCAAAAGCATGAGAATGAGATACTCTGAGGAATAAGAACTTAGAAAATTCTTCACCTCTTTCTGGGAATCAAGATACATAAATCCATAAAGCTGAAAATGCACTGAGATACAATCTACAAAGACCCTGTACTGTCTCTATCACTGGTTGGCCTGTGTCTGCACAACCTGCTAGTGAACACTCAGAAGCTGACAGACTATTAGGGTAAGTGCTGGAAGGATTCAGGAATTAGTGATCTTATTTTAACACAATTATGAATGTATTAAACCTCCAGCCTTGTGGTGACGGCACACGCCTTTAACCTCAGCACTCAGGAGGCAGGGGCAGGAAGATCTCTGAGAGTTTTGAGGCCAGAATGAGTTCTAGGGCAGCTAGAGCTGTTACACAGAGAAACAAAACAAAAGTAAACAAACAACAAAAAACCCTTTACGGTGATTAGTTTTTCATTTTATGAACTTAACTTTAATTTTTTAAAAATGGTAGGTAGTCTTGGAAAGTGAAAAGAGAAGAAGAGTCCTAAGGAAAGAGAAGGAACACAGCAATGTGCAAGGGACCAACTACAAAGGAGCTCTGCTGGCTGTAGGCTCTCTCTCCTTTAGTCTCCACCTCTAGGTAGGACCTTGCAAAGCCTTTAAATCACTGTTTAAAAAAATCTCTTAAAACATCAGCAAGAGCTAAGTGGACTGATGACTCAGTAAACTGAAATTACAGCTTAATGTTATCTTTGAATGTTTTCTTGTAAAGAATCAATGTTGAGGTTACATAGGGAGACTACACAGTAAATACAGATACTCACTGAGTGCAGTGATAGCCTCGAACCTCGGGCTTCGGCTGGTGTTTCTTAAGGTGCTTGCTAAGTCCAGAGCCCCTGTGGAAAGACTTTCCACAGACTGAGCAAAAGTACTTGGACTCTCCTGTAAGAAAGTGAAAAGCCATGTTATAAATACAGTAATTAGGTCATCTTTTCAACCTAATTCATTACATTTCTGCTGTAGTGCTTTGATCTAATAAAGCTGTCTGTATTCAAATGCTAATGCAGGCTTCTCAAGATGTGGTCGCTCCCAGAGCACCAAGTGATACTGTGTGAACCTTGCTCCCTAACTTAACTGGCCAATAAAAGGTTAGAGCATGTGACTAGGCAGCAGGGGACTCGAGGATCAAGGGAGAGGAGCGAGAAGAAGATGGAGATGGAAGCGACTACAATGAGAGGAGGAGACTATGATTATGAGACCAGGAGAAATGGCAAGCAACAAGGGATGAGTTAGTATAGCGCTAAGCCCAATCTAGGCTTCCAGTTTGTCAACAAAATACGTGGATTGTGTGTCTTTTATACGGGCTGGCTAGAATTATGAATTCTTTCCACATTCTGCAGTTAAATTTCATCAAAACAAAACAGTAACATTTTTACAAAAACCTGGGAAACTTATTTTCTTTACCCTTTCAAAACTATCAAGATATATTTAAAATGTTGTGGCAGTTTTCCGTCACTGAGATGAATGGCTTTGCAGGTGAGAGCTGAGTTACAGCAGTCACATGATTCCTAGGCATAGGAGAGAGAGAATGAGGAAGAGGACAGGAGCTGGATGAGCTCAGGAGATGAGGAGGTGGTAACAGGAGAAGCATTCAAAGGAGACGTGGAGGGTACTCTCTAGACCAGGAGACATGCCTTCCTGCAGACTATTACTCGTTCTCTTCACCTTTGCCCAGTCTGTCCTTCCCATTCATGCAGGGTGGGAATCCCATATTTGTGGCAGCTCTCCTGACACAGTTGACAGAAACAGAAAATTGGGACCAAGAGTAGAGTCAGTGCTATGACTACCTGATGATGTATGTGGTTTAGAAGTTTTGGAGGCATGGTGGTGCATGCCTTTAATCCCAGGACTTGAGAGGTAGAGGCAGGAGGATCTCTGAATTCTAGGCCAGCCTGGACTACAGCCTAAGTTCCAGAAGAGCTAGGACGCAACACAATTATACTAGTCAAGGTCACTGTGCAAGAATACGGCAGGCCTGAGACTACGGACTACAATGGTCATAGAGTTAGCTGTAAGTTCTGCAGCACTGGCCATTCCTACACACTTGCTTTACAGCACACCTGAGCACAGGTATGTGAGGTTCAGAGGGTAAAGCACCTTATATCACACACATGATGGAGGAACTGAACTGACTCCTGAGTTATCCTCTGATCTCTACACACACCACAGCACCCATACACAAATAAACACATGCACAGACACACACAGAATAAGCAAAAATTTCAAAGAACAGTTTTATAAAAAGACAAATCAGAAACTGTATTTAAGAAAACTTTAAAAGTTTACTATTCACTGATGATTGACTACATTAACTTATGAGCATCTGAATTACTTCTACTTTGGTGTTGAAATTTGAGCCAAGGCCTAGTTATATAGACCAGACTTGCCTAGAACTTATATGAAGCCCAAGCTGGCTTTGAACTCATCATCCTCCTGCCTAGTGGTCCCATGTTTTGGGAATATAGTGTTACATAATACTAAATTAAGATTATAAAATGTAACTATGTTGATGCTTCTTTTGATTACCTGTGTGAATACTCATGTGTTCCTGAAGACTCCGTTTGGTGACAAAGGACTTGATGCATAGCTCACACTGAAACTGCTTTTGGGACTGATGCAGACTTTGATGCAATTTTAGACCATGCTTATAGATAAAAGTTTTTCCACACACCTGAGACAGAAATGTTTAAGGCAGCAAAACAAAAACGATTTAATTCCTGGTAACTGTGAACAAACTATTATTGTTATAGAAACATTAGACGAAGCCACAAATACCAAGGACCCTAGCTAGTTGGGTTTTCATTCAGTACAGCCGCCACTTTTCTGAAAGCATGCACAACAGTAGGCAAAACCATTGCACAATCCCTGCCTCTCTCTAAATACCTATCTTAGAGAGGGAAATAAAAGCTCAATTAAGAGCGCTTCTAATCTTACAAAACATCACATAAAATAGTTCTCCCCAAACTCTGGATAAGAACTGACTATGTCAGTTTCCCCAATCCACTGGGGAGTTTTTCTTGTTGAACACAATGAATGCAGCAACGTCAGTACCTCTGAGAGACTTCACTCTTATTTTTATATTTATTTTCCGTGGAACACCCATTTTAAGTAGTGTTACACTGAAGATCAGAGGTTCGACTAATACTTAAGTGTTTAAATTTATGAGTAGGCAATTCTTAGAGCTTAAACTCAAAAATAAGAAGAGCACAGTGATGACGATCAAAATAAAACAAAAAGAAAACAGACTGCCCATGAGCTAATGATCATTACTAAATACTCATACAGTAAGATGCTTTTAAAAAAAAAAAAAAAGACCTGTTTGTCTGGGCAGTGATGGTATGCACCTTTAACCCTTTAAATCCAGTACTTGAGAGGCAGAGGCAGGCAATCTCTGAGTTTGAGGACAGCCTGGTCTACAAGGTGAGTTCCAGGACAGCCAAAGCTACACAGAGAAACCCTGTCTTGAAAAAACAAAAGAGAGAGAGGAAAAAAAAACAAAAAAACAAAAGAGAGGTCATGGAGCTGAGAGGAGACTGCGGTCATTTCCTAGACTGACAGAACTTCTTCTAACTATTCTAGATACCTATCCTATTTCTGTGGGTAAGTGGAGCTTCTTTTCCCGTCAGATGGATGCTATTTCAGACATCCTAAACAGGTAGGTCAAAATGAAGAGAAAACATGACTGCGGGTTCCCAACCACAACTGAAAACTCTCAGAAAAGGGGAGGGTGAGACTGTGAACACCAGTGGACCAGGATATCCACTCTGCAATGCTGTCTTCTCCATCTATCAGGAAGGAGCACCCATGGACTCTCAACAATAGTTTCCTGAACAATACAATTACCTTCACAGTGACAACATCAACTGATGAGCCAAAAAATAGACAGGGAAATTCCATATGGTTGCACCCCTAGATCCAGAGCTACGGGCGGTCAGTCGCTGCTGGGAGAGGGAGCCTCGGTCTCCTCCAAAAACAAGCTCCACATAAAGTGCCCAATCCCCAGTGGCCAGGCCTGGACACATTTATGTATGTATGAGCAAAAATAAATGGACCCAGGAGGTGTGTGTGTACATGTACATATGCTTATAAACAAAACATAAGCATATGTACAAGAAGCATGTGCAACAAGAATTAAAGAATCAATCGTAGATGAGGGGTTGCAGAGAAGTTAGAGACAGGAGCAGGAAGGGCAGAAGTGATGTACTCATGTATGAAGTTCTAAAAATATGTAACAACAAAACTGTATGGGTTCCACAAGTGTCTGATGACTAAAACAGACTGCCCAGCTTAGATGCAAGGCTGCTGTGCTGAAGGTACGACTCACACGCTTCCACGTTCCAAAAGGCCAAAGCTGGATAATCACAGGCGCTGGATTCATTGACCAAGGTTTGGGTTTTACTTACCCTGACTTCTCAGGAACAGCAGAGACCACTTAGGAAGGTCTTTTCTGAGCAGCATCTGCCTAGGCCACACATTCTCTCTACAGTTATTTCTACTAAAGGCTAAGCGGATGACTGCAATGATGAATAGCTCTTCTCACCAAAATTGTCAATTATAACTTCAGACAGCAAATTAAAGACTACAACAGGGAGTCACACGTAGTGTAGGCAACAAAGCAAAGATGAATTCCCTGACATTTTACAGACTTGGAGACATCAGTTTGTATATACAAAACCCCACCTCATCACTTCAGTGAATTTCCAATCTTATTAAGTAACCCAAGTAAACAGGTCTTTACCTGGCATGCGTGCGGCTTTACACCCGTGTGCTTCAGCATATGTATGCGGAGAGAGTACAGTTTAGGCAGTGTCCTTCCACAGATAGAACATATAAACTCTCTCTTGGTTCGTCCCTTCTCAGACGATGCTCCTGACGCCTCGTTAGATGTGGAATTAGATGAAGATGACGTGGGCGCGTCTTTTCGTGTATGTCGTATAAGGTGTGCTCGTAGTGAGGCACTATACTGAAACTGCTTCTTACATAACTAAAAAAGAAAAACAAAAGTTCTTTCTATATAAAATATTAAGTGAAACTCAATGCACATTTCAATTTTCCAATTCTGGTTATAATTATAAAAATAGACAAATTCATTGTTTAAAAGACAATATACATAAAAAGCCTACACTTAACATGCATACACAAAGGAAAGCCAAGGGTATATAAAACACTGTCTCAAAACAATAAAGAAAAATTAGAAATAACAACTAAAAAGTACTAGATACCATATTATAAAGATGAAAAGTATAAGACTCCAGAGAGAAGGAAAACCTAAACACAGCACAGGAATATGTACTTTTTAAAAATGATGAAGTTTTAAGAGGGGATATTTTGGAGCAAGCTTGAGTTGGGACTTAGAGGAATAGTAGGGTTTGTATGTTACTTGGGATAGAGGGATTGCCTAATCTGTGCTAGACCCTAGATTTGATCCCTGGCACAACCACCAAAAAAGAACTACATCAGGTCCCGCCCCCGCCGACCCACTACCTGCCACTCCCTACTCCCCCCTACTCGGACTGACAAGTTGGCCAGGCTGTCCCGAGCACCATGTCGGGTTCTTCTAGCGTCGCTGCCATGAAGAAGGTGGTTCAGCAACTCCAGCTAGAGGCCGGGCTCAACCGTGTGACTTGAAACAGTTCTGTCTGCAGAATGCTCAACATGACCCTCTGCTGACTGGAGTGTCTTCAAGTACAAATCCCTTCAGACCCCAGAAAGTCTGCTCCTTTTTGTAGTTATATATCTTGAGGTTTCTCAAACCACTTTTCATGAACCAGTGAATATTCAAGAGAACTAAGTTCGAAGTCTGTATAGAAGCTTCTCTTTAACACGTGCCATATACACAATCTTCTACTTGTCAGTCCTTAACATCTACCTCTCTGGATTTTCATGGATCTCTGTTTCACAAGGTTAAAGTGTTTTATATACACTGGCTGTAGCACACAAAAAAGCAGCATACAAACTTAAAAAAAAAAAAAAAAAACTACATCAGAACACACACAAAGAGTATTAGCAACATACTAATACCAAGAGATTGAGGTGGAAATCAAATAAGGACTAAAGAGAGTAGGAAGGTTAAGACTATGACAGTTGGGGCTGGAGACAATGGCTCAGCCATTAGAAGCACTGGTTGATCTTACAGAGGACCCAGGTGTCATTCCCAGCACCCACATGGCAACTGACCACTGTAACTCCAACCTCAGGAGTTCTTACACCTTCACACAGACACACAGGCAAAATGTCAATGCACATAAAATAAAAATAAGTAATAATTTAAAGACTGTAAGACAGTCTTCAGTCTATCTTGTTGTTACTGGGGTTCAGGGAAGCTCTTACGTGATAAGCTGAGGATATGCATGCATGTATGTATGCATATATGAATGTATGTACACTCACCATAAAAATGTATATATATATAAAAAGAATCAGTCTCTTGACTCATTATCTCCATATTTTCATCTAGAATGAACACTTACTGCCTTGATGTTACACTTACTTGATGTTTCTTTTCTAATACCAAAAGAGTGATATAAGCTGGTCCTCTCCTCACTCCGTGTTAATGATTCCTGTCATCTCACATTGGTAATAGAGTGATGTCACATTAATCAGCTAGTTCATAGAAAATCACTGTTTGTCTGACAGGCTCTCCCTCTGTAGTCTAGTCTGCCTAGAACTTGCATGGAGAGTGCAGGCTCTCCTCCTGCCTTAGAGTCTGAATGCTGGAATCAGAGTCACTATATTTGGATACTGGTGATGAATGCTATCAAATATGGACTCCATGATATACTTTGATCTTTCCTTTTTTATTTTCTGGTTTTGCTTATGTCTCTATTTACCAACTGGTCACTAAAAATCTTCCCCAGTTGTCTACTACGAGATTTAAAACACTTCATTAAAAACAGCACAATGCATTACCTTACTGAAATTCCTGAGAAGGCATTGTGTGTTGATAGCTGCTGCTCGTCCCTACTCGGTATGTAGCTTTCATCCCAGTCACCTCTGCTACTGCCCTAATGCCTTCCCTAAACTCTGCCTAGTTCACCCACTGTCTCTATTTCCTATGCCACGTTCATTAGTGAAACTGCCTGACAGCTGAAGTTTTAATAAGAGAAAACTTTGAAAATCTGCTACATCGGAATATATTTATTCTGACAGGCACGGAGAGCATGACTATGTTTTCTACATGGAATTCATTTCCCTCTATCATTTTAAAAATACTGACTCCTTGTCTTCTAATTTTAATTCTTGCCTTTCTGAATTTCACTCCGTTCATCCACATTCCCAGATGCAAATCGCATAATGCTTTTATACAGGTTTCTTGTCATCCAAAGTTCTGAGCGAAACTGCCTTTTGTCTTTTTTCTGAGACAGAGTCTCTCTCAACTTGCTTCAAATTCACAGAAACCCGTCTGCTGTTTCCTAAGTACTGGGATCTAAGGCAGGTGCTAGCATGCCTAGCTCTGGACTAACATTTACCTTAGACCGTGGCTTCTTTGTTAACAATTTCCTTCTTTTTCCAGGCGGTGGTAGTATACACCTTGAATCCTAGCACTTGGGAGGCAGAGGCAGCATATCTGGATTCGAGGCCAGCCTGGTTCTAAGACAGCTAGAAATAGAGAAATTCTGTCTTGAAAAAGAAAACAAAACAAAGAATTTCCTTCTTTCTGTGGTTCTCTTTTTAAAATTGCATGTAAGAGTGCTCTGTCTGAATGTGTGCCTGCATATCAGTGAAGGATATCAGATCTCATTACAGACGGTTGACAGCTGACATGTGGGTGCTGGGAATTAAACACAGAACTTGTGGAAGAGCAGCCAGCGCTCTTAACTGCCAAGCCATCTCTAACCCTTAAGAATTTCCTTCTTTCTATCCATGCTCTAGAAATATTACCTAAAAACTTAAAAACAATCTAATCTTCCCATTTCTTTCATTCCTGTTTTCTAATTTATTCTTTTGAGACTTTTTTTCAGTTGTACATCCCTTCCTTTCTGAGATACTTGTAACTATCTAGATCTTCCATTTACAATGGGGTCAAATCATTGTAAATCTACCATGCAGTAAAAAGTCTTCAGGTTAGATCACTGCCTATTGGAGACCACATGTATAGTATTAAAACCTGCTGTTTCCTCAGTGTGCTTTTGTCTGCTGGTGTGCATCCAACACTGCCTTCATTACTCCTCCCTTTGTTGTGAACAAAGCACATGACAAAAGTAACTTACGGGAGAAGGGGTGCTAAGCAGCAGCACATAGCCAAGCTCTCAGCTTCCTGACTGTGGACCTCATGTGAGCATACGCTTCCTTCAAACTCTTGCTGCCCTGACTTTCATTACGGACTGTGACACTGTTCTCTTCAACAGTGAGCCAGAATAACCTTCTTCCCTTTTATTAGAGTATTTATCACAGCAAGAGTCTAGAAAATTAACCTATGGAGCACTTATTTCAAGACCCTCTTAAAATGACACAGTATGTATATGCATATACTCCCCAAATCTCTAGATCACTTATCACATGTAGTACTGTGCAAATGCTACATAATTAGTTGTTAGAACACTAATACCAAGAAATAATAAAGAGAACTGTACATATACAGTATTGAGAAAATTATAAACATTTTAAGAAAAAGTTTTATTTATGTGAAGAGTATTATTTTTCCTGCATGTATGCATGTATGCATGTATGCATGTATGTATGTATGTATGTATGTATGTATGTATGTATGCCATGTGTATACCTGGTCCTCCCGAAGTTGTAAGAGTCAGATGCCCTGGAACTGGAGTTAGTTGGGGAAGTTAGCGGGTGGTCCCTAGAGCTATCAATAGAGAGTACTGATGCGACCGACCGCCGTGCTTTCAGTGCCAACCCTAGGCACTGGCTAGCACTATGTTTAGGTCTTTGTTCCTGAACTTCAGACTTCTGTTTACAGAGAAAACATTCTGTCTTGGGGTTAATGCTTTGAGTCCTAACATTGAGGAACTTGAGTAAAGACCTAGAAAAGGTTTCAATATTCCTTTCATTATACACTGTCTTCCCCAGAGTGGTTGGGATACTTTTCACCTCATGGGAAAAGAGATTCCTGACCAAGGGGTGGAAATGCAATCGTTCCTAGTCTCAAAGTAATCAGTACCATCAAGTCTGAGGCTTTTGTTGGTTCTGTGGTACGACTGTGATTGATTCTCAGCTTTATTGGATATCTAGTTCAAATTTACTGAAACACTTTGTACATTTATTGGCAGACAGAATTTAGCTGCCTCTTCTGCAACTTTACCTTTCTGTTTTGTTTTACTTTTTTTTTGAGCTGGGGACCCAACCCAGGACCTTTAAAAACTTTCGGCAAGCGCTCTACCACTGAGCTAAACCCAACCTTGTTTTTACTTTTAAGATGTTTTTACTTGTATGTGCATTGAGTCTTTTGCCTGTATGTATGTGTGTACACTACACATGCCTACAGATGACTGTAGGGTGCTAGGAACCAAAATTCGATCCTCTGTAAGAACAACAAATGTTCTTAACTGTTGAGCCATCTCTTTACCCCAAGTTTGTTGTTTGAGAGAACAATCTTTTCATTGTCCTCTTTCTGAGGAAGTTCAGATGAAAAAATATTCAGGTGGGGCAAGTAAATAACACAAATCAGAATCTTTTAGCAATGTAAGAGTTGCAGGGCTGGAGAGGTGGCTCAGTGGTTAAGAGCTCAGACTGCTCTTCCAGAGGTTCTAAGTTCAATTCCCAGCATCCACATGGTGGCTCACAACCATCTGTAATGAGAACTGATGCTCTCTTCTGGTGTGTCAGACAAAAATGCAAGTAAAAAACTGTAAATAAAAAAAATAAAAAAAAAAAAAAAAAAAAAAAAAGTTGCAGGCTGTGGTCATGCATGCCTTTATCCCAGCCCTTGGAAGTTTGAATTAGGAGGATTATCCCAAGTCCAAGGATAGCCTGAGCTACACTGTTATGAATCCACCTTAAAAAAAGAGAAAAAGAAAACAACGGTAGTCAGAACACCAGAGCAGTTGGTAAGATGGCTCCATGTATTGTGGGATCATTTCAGTTAGCTTTCTGGGTACTTACCGGACATTTGTAGTCTCTCGCTCTCTCATGTTTCAATGTATGCATTATGAAGGCATATCGTCTTGGAAACACCATCCCACACTCCCCACATTTATGAGGCGTTTCTTCGGCACTCTCCTTAGCATCCCTTTTGGGTTGTTTCATCTTTTTCCCTCTTTGAACTAATTTCTGGGCCACCTAGCAGACAGAAAACACAGACAATCTAAGAAAATACGTTTGGTTTCTTTTCAAGGGATGGTCTTGCTATGTATGTAGCCCAGGCTTGCCTGGTCCTATGGAGCCTAGACGGCCTCAAAGCCACTGCAATCCTCTTCCTCACATGCATCGCCAGCCCAGTTTCTGTGTCGTTTTAAAGTCATGGGCCGTGACAGATATTTCTTCTTCCTGTTCAGCCACTTCATACAAAGGGAAGACACGGAGCAGCCCCTCTTCAGATCATGGCACCCTTCATCTATCCCATAAGCATAGCCACTAAACTCTATTAGGAGAAAATGTGGTAGTCAAATGGGAAAAGCGATATACATTTCTAATATAATACTTCAAGTAGTAAGCTGCCTCCCTGCAAGTATCCCCTGCCAGGTAAATTTTATTTTGGGCCTAAGTTTGTTACTAAAATAGAATGCCATCAGGGTTAAGCAGCAAAACCCAAACAACTTCATATTATACCTGTTGAACTGCTGACTTAGAAATGGCTTTCCGTTTCTGTAACTTTTTCTCCATGCCCTTGTGTAGTCGGATGTAGCCCCCTTCATTTACAGACCGCTGCCTAAGCCTGCTCCTGTAAGTATCATCATCTGGGCCGGAGTCTGTCTTTTCTGTAGCTTCAATTAGAGTTTCCTCATCTTTTAGGGGTTGGCCCGAGCTCTGACTATGATCTGAAACGTCTTTGGTACAGATGTCCTCAGGTGATGTATCATTTCCTATGTCACTGTCCTCTTGGGAGGTGTTGACTACATTCTCTTCTGAGATCTTAGGAGGAACGCTAGCAACGCCGCCGTCTTCTCTGCCGACTGCAGACTCAGGCTCGGGCTGGTTACTCTCTGCTGCTAAGCTCGAAGCCCCCGTTTCAGTGGGGGGATTGGGTACACACTCTGCGGGCGACACACTAGCTTCAGCCTCTGCAGAAACCTGAGGTGCAGGCTGCTGTCCTGGCTCCCCACTCTGCTCTGTTTCTGGCACTTCTCCATTTACCAGCAGTACAATTTCACAGTGCCCAAGGTCACTTGACAAAGTCGTGGTGGCTTCATTCCTAGGGCCGGGTGGTGTTGCAGCTCCGTTGTGTGCTGCTAGGTCCTGAGTAGCTGCGACTGTTTGAACTTCACCTTTCTTGTACACTGTAAGCTGCTTCTCTTCCATTAGTTTATGTACACTTTCACAGATTTCTAAAACTTCTGACATAAAAAGGTGGCGAGCTAAGACAGCTACATCAGCCATGCTACAGAAGTCAAAACTTAGTACTGAAGTATAGGCAAATTCCAGCAAAGGAAGGAAGCTTGCTTTACAGAAACCTGTACGAAATAAGAAAAGTCAAGGAGCAAAAAAAGTCAGTCATCATAAAACTACTTTGTAAGAATAATACAGATTTGTGACAAGAAAAAAATATAGTAAAAAGTCGGTTATAGCCATGTATTCTACAATTAGCTACCACTGGGTTTTCTTTCATTTCTGGTTGCTAGTAAACAACCTTGACTAGCTCATATCCAGGAGCTGAGTCTCTAAACCACTAATAAAAAAGAAAACAACATAAGACTTACTACCTCAAGAGTTGTTACAAGGCAGCCATTCTCAAACTGTACTCCTTAGAACCCTGGGGTTCCTCAATTCCCTTCAAGAAACAGTGGCTGGAGAATAGAGGGTAAAAAGGGGAAGGGGGTAGGAAAGTGAATAGACAGGGACAAAGCAACCTGTTCCTGCACCACTCCTCATTTATTACAGATAGCTGTATTTTCTAGTAATAGTAGTCCATATAAAAACTTAAGTGAACAAAGTTCGATTCTTTGTCACTTTAAAAATAAAGATTTGGTGCCAGTGACATGACTCACTGGTAAAGGCACTTGATAACTCGAGACCAATTCCTAGAACCACCACAGTGAACTAGAGAACCAATCTCCACAAGTTGTCTCCAGACCTCTACAACTGTACCTACGTAAGTGCCCACATAACTACGCCCACACTAAATAAGTGTACCAAAAACACAAACCAAGTGTGGGGTATCTCTGTAATCTTTTAGTGTTCAGAAGTTGGAGCAAGAAGGAGCAGAAGTTCGATAATACCTCTTGGGCTATACAGGGTTCGAGGACAGTCTGGAATACACAAAACCTTATCTCAAAACAAACAAACAACAACAAAAAAAACCAAACAAAAACCAAAAAACTATGATTTAAAATCAGGGCTACTAAGTATTTTCTGCAATGAATCAGTGATATACTGCAGTTTATAGTTAAAAGGCAGATTAAATGGCTATTGATGTCAATTTTCATTACACAAATAAAAGCACAGACACTGATTTATAGTTTGCTTATCCTAGATTCAAGTATTACTATATAATCATTAGTTAATACTATGAAGTACTGTTATTTTTATAACAGAGTAAGTTCTCGGTACTTTACTTTCAGTAGTCATTATTAATTCTCTCTATATAATATATACATAGGTAAAGATGAAATGTAAGAAACAAGCATCACACAGTGAGAGCCCCGAGCCTACTTCTACAGACAGATGAGCATGGAGTTGTGTAAGACTACACGTCAAAGTCGGTGGTACAGCATGCCTGCCAACGACTTGGTTCAACATCCAGTTTTCTTTGTCCCCATCCAAAAAACAGTGCCTATTTTCCTGAAGTTTATTTTTCATGAACTTTTTAGGTTAATGTTATGAATGAGGTCTTTATACATGTGTGCTTGTACTTTCTTTCACTGTGTCCCCACCCACTAAACCCTTCCTCCTTCAGATGATACTCTTCCTCCTCCTAAAGTCTTCCTCACATGTCATATGTGTGCCACTACCCAATTTCTATCCCCTTTATGATCCTGTCCTCTCCTATGACCCCACCCCCTTCTAGTTTTGTGCAAGTACACACACTTTTAAATGTAAGTAATGCATATGAGAAAAAACATGCAGTATTTTTTTTAACTTAAAGCAATTAAAAATTGTTACAAATGAAACAACAGTTAAAGAACCCACCACACTGGTAACACTGAATATCCTGGGGTGAATCTCAGAAAAATCTCAGACTTGTTTGAAATAAATGACACAAAATAGACAATGACTAAACTCCTTAAGGGATAATTTGTCCTTAAAAGTGTCAGAAAAAGGGAATTTTTATTTTTGGATTTTGTGTTGAGAAAAGATCTCACTATATAAACTAGACTGGCCTCAAATTGGAAGATATACCTGTCTCATCCTCTTCAGTGCTAGGATTAAAGTCATGTGCCAACACACCCAGCTCAAAGATAAAAATCTTAACAATGATTTGAAGTTCTAACCACTGTCCTACAAAAGCACTGACTTCATTTTTCTCTGCAATGGCATGAAATTCCATTCTGTGCATACACCGCCTATTTACCCATTTATATTGATGGCCACCTAGTCTGGTTCTATTTCCTACCTATTATGACTAGTGAAGCAATAAACAGAGGTGTACAAGTGTCTGAAAGTTCATTTTTAGAGTGAGTTAGTTTGTTTACATTATTTGTTTCTTTGAGACAGGATCCCTCTACATTACCCTGGTTGTCCTGGACCTGACTATATAAACCAGGCTGGCCTCTAACTGACAGAAGCCTGTCTCTGAATGCTGGTACAGCTGAATAATGGTACAGACCACCTTGCCCAGCAACTCCATATTTTTATAATGGCTACACAAGTATACTTTCCAACTCCAGTGAATAATAGTTCTTGCCTCACATTCTCACCAGTATCTCTTTTTGCTTATTTTCTTGATAATTGTTATTCTGACTTGGATGAAAAGAAATCTCAAAGCAGTTTGCAAACTTTAAAAAAATGTCCAGGTGTTTTGCTTGAATGTAGGTCTGTGTATTACTTTCATTCTGATGCCCTCAGAATATATGAGGTATCAGATCCCATAGAATGGGGGTTACAGATGGTTGTGAGGTGCTGTGTGAGTGCTGAAAATTGAACCTGGATTCCCTAGAAGAGCATAGAAGTGCTCATAACTCCTGAGACATCTCTCCAACCTCTCAAACCAACTTTAATTCAAATTCCTCTGAGGGGTAAGGGTGTTAACACTGGAGTTCAAGTATTTATTGGCGTCTGTATTTCTGCTTTTGAAAACTGACTATTCAGTGCATTTAACTATTTGTCAAAATGGGGTGTGTGTGTGTGTGTGTGTGTATACTTGATTTTTGTAGTTCTTCATATAGCCTAGGTATTAATCCCAGTGTGATGTGAAGTTGTCAGAACTTCTTACCCATTCTCTATGTTGTTTCTTCACTATTGTTTTTTTCCTTTGCTTTTCAATTTCATGTTATCTCATTTGTTAATTCTTAGTATCATTGCCTGCGCTACTAAAGTCCCTTTTAATAAAAAGTCCTTGCCTGTGCCAGTATCTTAAAGTGTTTTTCCCAGCAGTTCAAAGTTACATTAAGATCTTTGATCAATTTTTAAGTGACTATTTTGGTGAGACATATGGGTCTAGTGAACAATATGGATTCTGAACAAATCCATTTTGCCCCACACTGTTAAAGTAGCTGTTTTTTTTTTGTTTTTTTGGTTTTTTTTAAATATATGTTTGTCAAAAGTAGTAGTTCTAACTATGTAGTGTAGTGGATTGGCCTGATGCTGCTTGTATTCTAACGCTAATACTGTGTCTTCAAGACCTGGTTGTCCCAAAGAGTGTGCATGTAGACCAGCTTGATGCTTGACCTTGCCCCCAAGTTACTTCTAACTGGTGAATAAAGATGCTGCCAGTCAATAACTGGACAGAAGAGGCATAGGTGGGTTTTAGGCTTCCTGGGCCTGGAGGGTAGGAGAACCCTGAGGGATAGGGAAGAAGGTGAATGAAGAAGTCATTAGGTGAGTCATGAAAATGGGGCTCTGAAGGTTGGCCAATTGGAGTTAAGAGAGGCCCAGATGAAACATAGTAATAACTTGGGATTATCGATAGAAAAGAAGATTCTAATATCAGAGAGGGTAGATATCTGCCTATTTCTTGTGCTTTTTAAGGCTTATTGTAAATAATAAAAAAGTTGTGTGTCTTTTATCTGGGAATCGAATGATCAAGATAGAAACCCAGGATTAGGATTAAAAAATTTCTATAACAATATAGGTCCATAGGGCAGATATTGTGATACCTCTAGCACTGATCTTTCTGCTGAAAAGACAATATAAATCCTATTTGTCTCTATTTAAGAACCCCATTTGTCTCCATTTTAAGGACCAGGCCTGATTTCAAAATAGGCCACAAGGCACCAGCTTCAGGAATAGACCATAAGTCCCAAAAAACTAAGTCATAGGATAGACACCAGCTCTAGGAACCATAAATTCCAGAATAAGACCATAAACCCCCTCCCAAAGAACATCCTGGGGATAACCACAAAAATGGGGAAATATTTTATCTCAGAATGGGCCATCTGCTCTGGGCAGCCCTATTTCATCACATGGTTGAACATCCATGACATAGAAATGCAGAGCGCTGACTACCTGTAAGCCACCCCTCCCACTACCCCCAGCACCCACCAATGAAATTTTAGGTTACCTAATCCTTCTAGAGAGTTCCCCCCAATTCCTATAAGAAGGCCTGCATGCCTTTGTTAGGGGTTGCCATTTCAAAGAATGATTGGCCCCAACAGGCTGGTTGTTTCTGCAGAATAAATGCCCTTTGTTTTTACATACTATTTGAGTCTCCGGTCTTCTTTCAGCCATTTTGGACCCTTACACTGATAAGGATTGCTTTTGCTACTTGTGTTTTGGTTTCCATATAAATTTTAGGGTTTTCCCCCCCTAGCTTTGTGAATGAGAATGTTATGGATTTTGATGGAGATTACATTGAATCTGTAGATTGCTTTGGGAAATATAACCATTTTTATAATCTTCATCCTGTCAAGTCCTTCACATGGCATTTCTTTCAATCTAGTGTCTTCTTTTGTTTCTTTACACAGTCACCCAGGTCTTCTTACCCTCACACCCATACACCAAGCGTTTGCAGGCCTACTCTCCACACTCTGCTCCTTTCATACAGCAGCATATCCTCCTAAATCAGAGATCAATGTCCTTAAAGGAGATAAACTGTTAAAGAGACTTAATAGAGACGAAGAAAATGTTTTTATTCAAAGTATGTAAAATACATGAACAGAGGACATACAAGTTATTAAATCATATACTACTAATATCTGCATTCTAAGTTCAAAGATCTACAAGGGGAAACTGAGTCCCCATGGAGGAAATAACATGGTTCCAAATGACAAAGTGTTTAAAATAATTGATGTGTTCAAAGTATCATTTAAAAAAAAAGTTAAATTATTCAGATTCCATGTGTTAAGAGATAATAGGCAAATAATTGTACTTCATTAGCTATTACACACACACACACACACACACACACACGCGCACACGCACACACACACCCCAAAACATTTTCAACTAGAAGCAACTTCTCTGTGACCTAGTGAGGAAAGGAGTCAAAATAAAATAAAATTTAAAAAGTGCCCAAGTCGCAAGGCCCTGGGTTCGGTCCTTAGCTCCGGGAAAAAAGAAAGTCCTAGTGACAAATTAAAAGTGCCCAAGTCCAGGGTTCTAAACCCACAGAATAAACACAGCTTCAACCCTACAGCTCCCTGCAGCGGGTACTTTCCAAAGGTAAGAGACAGGGGGCCCTGCTCTCAGGACAAACCTCCAGCAAAATTCAGAAGCAATGATTGCCAATTTCAATAACTTGGAGGGCAGCAGCTAGACACTACCATGACAGACAACCTGCATTAAAACTGAGCTCCCATGGGTACCTACAGACAAGGACAACTGCAGGCTAGGACGCTTCAATCTAACCAGATTCTACCAATTATTCAAGAAGACTCTATCAATGTTCCTCAAAGTGGTTTATAAAACGGAAAAGGAGGACTCACTGCACCAAACTCACTCCATGATGCTATCACACCCTGGTATAAACTGGCTAAGAGTGTGCAAACAGAACAAATAAAGAAAAACAACTGTAGACACCTTTCCTGGTGAACACAGATACAAAACTTCTAAGCCAGGTATAATAACACACCTTTAATTCCAGCACTTGGAAGGCAGAGGCAGGGAGAGCTCTACGGATTCAAGAGAATTCCAGGACAGCCAGAGCTACATTTTTTAGAGACCCAGTCTCTTAAAAAAATAAAATAAAGGAAAAGGGAAAAAAATCTGAACTATACTGTTGTAAACTAATACATTAAGGGACCAATTTGAACGCAGTACTCAGGAGGCAGAGGCAAGCGAATCTCTATAACTCTGAGTCCAACCTGTCTATACAGTGAGTTCCAGGACAGCCAGAACCACACAATAAGACCTTGCTCTGCCCACAAAAAAGACATTGATGCCTTGTGAACCAATTGGTTTGATTCCAGCGATTCAATCTTGATTCATCAAATTCAAACCAATAAAGTACAATACAGCACACAGCTATTACTGAAACAACATGACAGCAGGGCACGTTAGCCCATGTCTTAAATCCTAGCACTCAGACTGGAGAGATGGCTCAGTGGTTAAGAGCACTGACTGCTCGTCCAGAGGTCCTGAGTTCAAATCCCAGCAACCACATGGGGGCTCACAACCATCTGTAATGAGATCTGATGCCCTCTTCTGGTATGACTGAAGAAAGCTAGCTTATATATAATAAATAAACAAAATTTAAAAAAAAAAAAAAAATCCTAGCACCCAGGAAGCAATGGTTGGTATGTGAATTTCTGTGAGTTAAGGTCAGCATGGTTCACATAGCAAGTTTCAGACTAACTAGTGCATTTATAGAGACCCCTTTGTCTAAAACAGGAAAGAAAAGAAATAAACTAACCACATAATGATCTCAATTGATAGCAGAGAGGACCTCTAACAAAGTTCCACATACTTTCATGATAAAAGCTCCAAATAAACTAGGAATGAAAGGAACATATCTCAGCATAACAAAGGCCATCTATCTACAGCAAACCTGTAGCCAGCATTGTACAAAAGGAGGACTATCTAGAATGAGAGCAGAAATTGCTGTCCACTCTCCATTTTTTCTGAATATACTGCCTGAAGTCTTAGAACAATAAAGCCAGAGAAAAAAGTACAAATCATAAAGTCAGGAAATTATCCTTACTTGCAAATGACATGATTCTATACTTAGACTCTAAAAAAGTAAAAAAATAAAAAACCATCAGATACTATAAACATGGAAAGGCTCTACCCTGTTCACAGGGTAGCAGAACAAACACTGTCTAAATACTAACTGAAGCAGAACAGACTGACACAATCACATTCTTTTACAGAACTAGAAAAACAATTCTGCTCTGAAATTATATTATAGAGCCACAGTAACAAAGACAACAACTAAAACCATGGTGCTGGCACTCAGACAGAATCCTGCAACCTCAGTGGTCCAAACGCTGAGCTTCAGGTTGGTGACAGACTGAGAGAACTGACCTCAGAAAAAGTGGAAAGAACTGGTAAAAGCGATAGAAAAAGACATCTGATGGAGACCCTATATAAATATATTCACTAACAAGTACCTTCACCACACACACACATTACACATACAAGTACAAAATATAAAATCCCATGTTCCACAAAATGAGATGATATTAAATAGGTAGTTTCAAAGTACACTTTCCCCTGATGTAATAACACTCAATTATAGATTTTTCTCCAGCTGTTTTATTTCAACTCCAGAAACCGTTCTGCTACAGTTCCCTGGCCTAACCTAAGAGGCAGTGGTAAGAAAAGAGGGCCTGCCCGACAGGCTTCGTTGCCCACACCTCCAATCTGTGCGTGGGGGCAGAAGCAGACAGGTCTCTGAGTTCAGAGCCAGCCTAGTCTATAGTGTGAGTTCGAGGACGAGGACAGGGGCTACAAAGAGAAATGAAACAAACAAAAATAAATGACAGTTTTTGCACAACAGTCTTAGATTTCTTGCTTTAAAGGGGACTTTCTCTTGAGAAAACGGGCCTCTAGTCTGGTATCAATTCTATTTGTTTGGAAGATACATTTCCATTTATCTTCTAGACTCTACTTATTAACAAAGAGCAAAGGGTATTAGAAAAAGCTTACCAGAAAGATCCACGACAGCCTCGTGACTAGAAACTGCTCCTTTCTCAATAAAAAGATCTCGAAAATATTCACTATTAGCTGAGAGAACAGACTTATGAGCTTTGTACTCCTCCCCTTCAATTAACAATGTGACATCACAGAACTGGTTGGAAAGTCTCTGTTCATTCAGCTGCTTCAAAACTGCCTGGCAATGTTTTGGAGAAGACCGTTTTACCACTCCTTTGGTGTCAACCTGTCAAAATATGTTTGAGATAAGAGGTATATTATATATCACCTATATATACCCATTACTTTTAGCAAACAGACAATTTGTTATTCTTTCTTTGTCATCTATTTACATAAAATATATCACTATTTCCTGCCTTTTTAAAACACAGGGTTTCTCTATGTAGCTTTGGCTAAGTCTGAACTCATTAGACCAAGGTGGCCTAGAACTTCTCCTGCCTCTGCCTCCCAAGGGCTAGGATTAAAGACATGAGCCCCAGTACCCAGCCACAATGTTTTACTTGATCCTACAAAGAAACCTATCCTCCTTTTGTTGCCTCTTCTTTCTGGTCAAACATTTGATGATGCATGACACTAATGTAGCCTAAAGCAAAACAAATGAATAAGTAAACAAACACACCCAAAACCTAGCCAGGACTTAGGCATGGTTGCACACGTCTTTAATTCCAGCATTTGGGAAGTAGAGGCAGGTAGGATCTGAGTGCCAGGCTATCCTGGTTTACACGGAAAGTTCAAGGACAGCCAGTGATACATAAAAGAGATCCTGTCTCAGAAAGAACAATAATAAAAACATAGAAAGGAAGAGAGGGCTGCGGCTTGGTGAGTAGGGTGTTTACCTAACATGTATGAAGGCCTAGGCTCGATGTCAGCACCTCATAAACCACAGTCTGTGGAACATGTCTGTAATCCAGCACTAACATAGAGGCAGAAGAACTTCAAGGTCTTCATCACCTGTGTAACTATGTTCAAGGTCAACATTGACTACATGAGACCCTGTGTCAAATACACTCAACAAGCAGAAGTCCCAGTTTAAGCAATTTTTTAACTTGTTAGGTGACCCACAGTCTAACTCAGAAAAGTATTCTATATACCTGTGTCAATGCATCATTACAAAAGGGAGAAGTTAAAATTAAGACACTAATTACAAACGCATAGGCTACTACATTAATGGTGAAAGCATTGTGTTCAATGAAGAGTAACAGCTGGCTTACATTTAGCTCATTGAGCCTATGTAAACAATTAACATGTCTTACACAATAAGCTTTACTTTAAACCGGCAGTTCTCAACCTGTGGGTTCCGGCCCCTTTCATGGGGGTCGAATTATCAGTTATCCTGCATAGTAGATATTTACATTATAATTCATAACAGTAACAAAATTACAGTTACGAAGTAGCTATAAAATTATATGGATGGGGGTCACCACAACATGAGGAACTGTATTAAATGGTCTCAGCATTAGGAAGGTTGAGAACCACTGCTTTAAACAAATACATCCCTTTCTTCAGCTCCCATAGTCAACAGTGGTGATGTTTTAGATAAACAAGCAAACAAATCATAACATAAAAACCTCAAAAACTGAAAGGTGGGTATAAAGTTCCACTTACAAATACAAGTTCATGTTTAGATACTGGCTTCTTTTTTGAAGTCTTGGAGGCTGTGGTTGGAGGGGAAGTAAAGTTGCTCAGATCATCCTCTGACTCATTACTTTCTTCTCCAGATTCAAGGTCCAATCCCAATTCTTCCAACATTTCTGAAGCATCTGATATTGGACGGGAGCGATCAAGTTTCTCCTGACATTTGCTACACTGTTTTATGTAATCTTTTACTTGCTTTAATATACCTTCAAGTCAAAAAACAAAACAAAAACAATACATCAAATTTAAGTGTTCCTACTTGAAAATGCCTCATTTAATGTACACAACTATTTATGTTCAGATGTTCACTCACATCCATTAAAAATGAGTAAATTTTTTAGAATGTGAGATAATAATAAAAATTATCTCAAAATATAAGTATATAAACGTTGGTTTGTTTCCACATTGAGGAAGACTTTTCTTGTTCATTACCAAGTATGTAATTTACTTTGTCATGAGATGATTATATATCCCTGTCCATTTTTGTGTTCATTACAAGGTATCCATGAAATAAAACAGTTACATGCTACATAATTATGTTTCTGTTAGCTATGCATCAAATATATGACAATGCTATTGTAATATAGCCCATACCCCTAGATTCATTTAAGTACAGTCTGTGTTCACAAAACTATGAAATCACCTAATATATTCCTCAGTACCTATTTTATTATTGTTAAATATACGTGAAACAGATACTCAACTATTGTGACCTATATAGAGTTAATATGTCTCAAGGTTCATGCAGAAATAAGTCTATTGGGCTGGAAAGATAGCTCAGCAGTTAAGAGTGCTTATTGCTTTTTAGAGAACCTGAATTCAGTTCCTAGCCCATCAAAAAGCAGTTCACAACCATCAACTCCAGTGGATCTCTCTTCTGACCCCTGTGGGAATGCACACCCACGTGGCACATATGCATATACACAAACAAAAATGGGGGCCCTGCCTTTTTTTTTTTTTTCTTTTTTTTTTTTTTTGAGACAGGGTTTCTCTGGTTATTCTTGCCTGTCCTAGAACTTACTCTGTAGACCAGGCCGGCCTCAAACTCCACCTCCAGGTCCTCCCAAGGATTACAGGCATGTACCACCACCACCCAGCAAATTAAATTAGGTGAAATTAATTTGAAATAAAATAAAGAAATAAATTTGTTATTGACATTAAGCCTTTCAGATACTAGCATACCACTCTGTTGGTCTCTAGGTCTATGCCTTTTGTAAATACTTCTTGAATAAACTTATATACTGAACCTTAAGCTGTGTGCATGTGTGTGTGTGTGTGTGTGTGTGTGTGTGTGTACACACATGCACTAACTTGGTACTGCATTATAATAGAGCATTAAAGATTGAATAACTTGTAATGAGAGCTTATTTAGTCAGTTCCTGAGGCCAGGAAGCGTGAAACTAAAGGCCAACATCTACTTCAAAACTACTACTACTACAACTAAAGGCACACCTGCTTCCTAACAGCAGAAAAATTATGGCAACCAACAGCTAAAGGCTGACTCCTCTGTCATTCCAAACATATTCACCATAACAAACGTCACTCTTGTTATAATGACATTAATTACTTAAAGGTATCTGTGATGGCTTGTATAAGCTCAGCCCAGGGAGTAGCACTATTAGGAGGTATGGCCCTGTTGGAGTAGGTGTGTCACTGTGGGTGTGGACTATAAAACCTCATCATAGCTGCCTGGAAGTCAGTCTTCCACTAGCAGCCTTCAGATGAAGACGTAGAACTCTCAACTCTGCCTGCATCATGCCTGTCTAGATGCTGCCATGCTCCCACCTTGATGATAATGGACTGAACCTCTGAACCTGTAAGCCAGCCCCAGCCAATGTTGTCTTCGTGAGAGTTGCCTTGGTCGTGGTGTTTGTTCACAGCAGTAAAACCCAAAGACAATACTGAATTTCTAATATATGAATTTTGGGTTAATACATTCAAAACCACAGCAAGTAAGTCTACTGTGAACCAATAGATTTGGCAAAGTCCTAGGTTCAGTAGATCACTGTAGAAGTGAATATTTGTTTTGTTTTTCAAGACAGGGATTCTCTGTGTAGCCCTGTCTTTCTTGAACTCAGAGATCTGCCCGTCTCTGCCTTCTGAGGACTGAGATTGCAGGAGTATACCACCATATATAAAATAAAAACCTATTTCTGAATTTATTAGTGCAGTGAACAGATTTTTTTTCTATAAAATGTATTTACTATGTGTGTGCTTGATCATGCCATAGCATGTGCGTGAAAGGGCAACTTTCAGAAGTTAGTTCTTAGTAAAGGTTCCAGGGACTGAACTCAAAACTGAGAGGCTTTGCAGCAAGTGTCTTTATCTGCCAAGCCATCTGACCAGCCTTAGTGCAATGACTTTAAAACTTTTCTTAAAGGCCACTCCTCTTTTTTTTAAGGTATATTTTGCATTTTATGTGTATGAGTAGTTGGTTTCATGTATGCATCACATGTGTATGCAAGGAGACCATGACAGAATGTTGGTTCTCATGGAACTGGAGTTATAGATGAGCATAAGTTGCCATGTTAGTGCTAGAAACTGAACCCAGGTCTTCTGCAAGATCAACAAGTGCTCACCATTTTTCTATATCCTCAGTACAAATGCTTATGTGTAGGATGTATTACTGTTGTGAAGGTTGAAGATATGCCTTTGGGGCTGGAGAGATGGCTCAGGTGCTAGGAGCCATCTTGTAGTCACTACTGCTCTTGTAGTCAACGTAGAGATGCATAATTAGTGTTTTGGGAGACATATTGGAGGAAAGATGATCATATCTATTGTATACATGTATACAAAATCCTTCAAAACATTTAAAAAGAAATGGACAGTTGGAGGGATGGTTCAGTGGTTTAAAGCACTTTCTTGCTCTTGCAGAGGACTCAGGTTTGTTTCCCAGTACCCAACATGGTGGATCATAGCCACCTGTAACAGGATCCTATGCCCTCTTCTGATCTCTGTGAGCATCAGGCATGTACATACGTAAATAGACAAAACAAATAAACCTCAAAATAAAAAAATGTTATCAGTTGACTGTGTTCAAGGAGTGCTAGAGAAATGTCATCAGAAGTATCTGAATAAAGATGAAAATGGCAAGAAAATCTATGTCCCTGTCTACTACAAGAATGTCTGGGAACTATTTTATGACTTTACTCTTGGGCTCAACTCCTAAGAAAATGACAAGATGAAAGTCAGAAGTAGCTCCGCCAATGGGAAATGAAGAAGCCAGATTTTTAAAAAAATCAGATAAAATCTACTTAAATTTGTCTACCTAGTGTTTTCTAACACTAATTCACCATATGATTTCTCTAAAAATTTCTTTTAAACCAGATGGTGGTGGCACATGCCTTTAATCCTAGCACTCGGGAGACAAAGGCAGGCCGGTCTCTGAGTTTGAGGCCAGCCTGATCTACAGGGTGAATTCTAGAACAGCCAAGAGTACACAGAGAGACCCCGTCTGGGGGAAAAACATAATAATAATACTTTCTTTTAAGAATTACCATAAATAAATTTAAATGTTTTGCCCACTCATACATATGTGCACTATGTGTTTGCCTACTGCCCACACAAATCAGGAAAAACTCCAGTCCCTTAGAACTGGAGGTACAGATGGCTGTGAACCACTGGGCAGTGCCAGGAACTGAACCTGGGTTCTCTAAAAGAGCAACAAATGCTCTTATTCACTGGGCTCTCTCCAGTCCCAAGATGTCTCTTTTAAAAATGCTCAAATATAGCAGAATTTTTTCTCTATCATGCTCTAAATCTTGCAATTACTGTTAAGATTTTATGTGGTGAGACAAAATACTTCAAAAATAGTGTTTAAATCCCTGTGTGTAGAACAATTTTTACCCCTCTGAATTAGATACAATGTCAATCAATTGTCAGAGATTTCAATAGGAATTATTCCTCCTGTTTTCATCCAGAGCTTTGATATTACTGCTCATCAATAACAAAACAAAGACACCCCCCAAACCCCCAAAGCCACAGCCAAACAAACAGCACTAAGCCTGGTACCATGGGGCATGCCTTTAATCCAATAAGGCAGAGATAAGATCCCTGCAAGTTTGAAGCCATCCTGATCTTCACAGAAAGTTCCAGGACAACCAGATCGACAGAGACCCCATCTCAAACTAAAATAAAAGAAGATAAAATAACGGCACAGAAAAATTAACAGCATGTTTTATGAGGGCATCATATAATCACTGCCAAGGGCATGTCTTGATGCAGACAGATAAGATACGATGGCTGGGTACTCTTCTGAAAATAACTATTATCCAATGAGAAACACTTAAACTACATATCCAAAACATGAGGCTGAGGTATTTGTATCTATACTGTGCTTAGTCTTTCTGCCTCTTTTATGTTGGTACTCCAAGCATTTACCAAGCTCCACCTCCCAGTAATTCTCCTTTTACATTTAGGAAAACAATGATTTTTATGGCTCTTCAGTGAAAGTTTCTATATTTTCCCAACAAGGTCCCCTGAGATAGTTCTTTGGATGTCAAGTTATTCATAAAAGATTGCTCATAGAGTATAGAGTCGGAGAGAAATAAATTCTACATTGAGCGCCGTCTGTAGCCCAAAAATTATTAAAAAAAAAAAAAACAAAAAACAAAAAAAACTGGCTCTGAGATGACCCAATAGTCATCTGAAGATGGAGTCATCTAAAGAGCCAGAGGACCAGTGTTCAATTCCCAGCACCCACAGAGTGGTTCACAACTCCCTCTAATTCCAGTTATTCCGAAGGATCCAATGTTCTCTCCTGGCCCTCAGAAGTACCAACTACACAAGTGGTACACAGATAAACATGCTGGCAAACACCAATACCCGAAATAAAGAAATATTAAGTATCAACAGGATGTCACAAAATTCCATATCTGACTCCTGTGATGGGACAGTCATATGCAGGCACACTAACATTATCGTTTAAAACTGCTTCAAGGTAAGTGTATAAACATAACACACATAAAACATATGATCCTTTGTGTTTTAGAATAGGGCTGTTTCCTTAAGACATCTCATTATATGTATACATAATATGTCCTAACTTGTAAACAATTAATTAAAAAACTTCTAGTTGGGCTGGAGAGATGGTTCAGAGGTTAAGAGCACCGACCGACTGCTCCTCCAGAGATCCTGAGTTCAAATCCCAGCAACCACATGGTGGCTCACAACCATTTATAATGAGATCTGATGCCCTCTTCTGGTGTGTTTGAAGACAGCTATTGTGTACTTACATATAATAAATAAATAAATAAATAAATCTTTAAAAAAAAGAAAAAACTTCTAGTCTAGCCTGGCACAGAAAGACCATTGTCTCAAATAAAAACAAAACACAAACAACAAAACCCTGTTCCTGAACACTTCAGTCAAGCATCCTTAGTGAGCGCTCATTTAACAAAAGCAGCCTGTGAAGTTTCTTGCTCTGGAACAGGGTTTTGTTTGTTTTTAAGACAGGATCTCACTGTGTAGCTCTGGCTGTCCTGGAACTCAGAGATCAGTCAGTCTGCCTGTGCCTCCCAAGTGCTGGGATTAAAAGCATGAGCCACTATACAGGGTCAGGGATTTTGCTTTTGAACCTCAGCAAATATAAATGCTTCAATCTATGATGGTATTACAATCTCAATTGTGATGTACTGGAAATACCTTTAAGTGTAATACAAATATAATTCACCCAATCTATCAAACATCACAGCTGTGTAGAGCACTGTAGAGTATTGGACATTTACCAGTTATCACCTGCTGATAGGGAATTCTGATTATGCTGCATGCATAGAAAGACTATATTGACATAGTCCTATCCTGGGGCGAGGAAGGGAGATAAGAAATCTTAGAGCAGGCAAATAGTACAAGAAATTAGTAAAATGAGACACTTTAAATTTAGACAAGGTCTCACTGAGTAGACCAGGCTGCCTCTGCCTCTCAATATGAACAATATGCAGCCATGATTCTAATTTTACTCCTCACAGTTACATCTCCTTGGAAATTTAATTCAGATTTCTTGTGGGGGTAAACCAGTCTGGTCTCCAATGTGCAGTGATCCTCTGGCCTCTGCCTCTGGAACAATGGAAGTACTGGTATCATAGGCCTGACTTAACTCAGGTTTTTTTTTTTTTGTTTGCTCATTTTTTTTTTTTTTTTTTTTTTTTTTTTTGGAGACATGGTTAGCCATGGCTACACTGAATATATTCTATACACCAGGCTGGTCTTGAACTCAGAGATCTGCCTGTCTCTGCCTCCCAAGTCCTTAGATTGAAAGCATAGACTACTGCATCCAGCTTATTTCAAGTATTCTTTAAAAAACAAAACAAAGGACTAGGAGATCACATGAACTGCTAGGGAAGATGGCTAGCAGTTTAGAGCACTTGTTGCTCTTTCAGAGGACCAAGGTCTGATTCCAAGCACACACAGGGCAGCTTACAATCATTCATAACTCCAGTTCTAGAAATTCCGTTTGACCTCTGTGGGCTCCAGGCACACACTTACATTCAAGCAAAACACCAATACACACAAAATAATCTGAAATATAATTTGAAATATAAGTTCCTAAAATGGGATCGATGACAAAGTTAATAAACCTAACAAAAATTAAGAGTCTAGGACAAATGAGATGGCTCAAGAAATAAAGGCCCTCGCTGCCAGCCCTTGTCTGCAGGTGTATACATACACACACCACACACAGCAAATAAAATAGAACTAAAAAGCTCACTAGAAAGATTAGAGGGACTGGTGAGACAGCTCAGTACTAAATAGTACTTTTGCTCTTTCAAATGACCAGGGTTCAATTCTCAACAACTACATGGTGTCTCAGAGGCATCTGTAATGTAACTCCAGTTCTAAATCCAATGCCCTTCCCTGACCTTCGTGAGCAGCTGGTATACACACATTCAGGAGAAACATTCACACACATACAATTTAAAAAAAAAATCAAAAAGAAAAAACTTAAGCTTTTCTGCCCTCATCTGCTTTCCAAGGGATCAAAAAGTGTTAGGGTCACTATATTCTGAATCCCAAATAATCAATTAAGTCAGATCTGGTGGTTCAGGTTTGTAATCTCAGCTAGTGAGGCATTCAGAAACTTAACTCAAGGTCAGCCTGAGTAACTTAGTCAGATCTTGTCTCAAATAGAGAAATAATTAGTCAAAAAACCAGTTACCTTATCTTTTCTCAACATATACAATGTAACAGTTCCCGGGGCCATTTTCACAAAATAAAGGGAACATTAAAGCATTAGGAAAGAGGATCCCACCCACATCATCACCGTGATTGGTGCACCAGGGGTGTAATCTCAACACGTGAGAGACTGAGGTGGGAGGATTGCCACAGTAAAACAAGAAAAAATGCGACCAAAATGGCATAATCTTCCCAACAAAACTTCTTATGGTATGTTGGTCTTGTGCCATCTCCCAAAAAGAGAAGAATCTGACAGTCTTTACGGCTGCCTAATGCTCTAAAACCCGGACTCACGACGACTGCGCACCTTTACTCCTAATAACCACATTATTCCTTTTTTTTCTATGTCGCAGTTGGAAGAATCAGAGAGATTTGGACCAAGCCTAGCGGCCAAATCCGAGCGGCACTCACTGGAGACTGCTGCCAGGGTTTGGGCCAGCCTTCAAAGGCAAAAGGAAAAGACGGAAGGTTTGCCTCTGCCTCCAGGCCTCCCACCATCCCCCAGGGGCCTGAGGGGGCGGACCCAGATAGGCCGCGCCACGCCCTCCGCCCGCTGGCCCGGCCCCGAGGGAAGCCCCCGAAGCCCCACCCCGGGCGAGGGTCCGCCCCCAGCCTCCCGGGCCTCCTTCCTGTAGGGAAGTGCGGCTGCTTTCACGTCCCCCACCCGCTCGGCTCGGTCCCGCGGCCGCCGCGCAGCCGAACGCCACCTGGCTAGGGCACAGCGGTCCCAGACTTCAGGCTCGCGAGTGCGCACGCAGGCCTCTCCTCGGACCGTGCCCCGCAAAACCTGCCGCCCAGGTGCCCCCTCGCCCCGGGCCAGCGCTCACCTCGCCACCAGTACGTCTTGGACAGGTCATGCCAGGTCTGATGCCGAGTGTGGTGAGTGCCTCCAGGGCCCAGGTGTGCCGCCTCTATGAGGCCCTGGCGCCGCTCCGGCTGCAGCACTACTTCCAACTCCGCAAACGTCTTGCGGTGCCGCTGCCGCCGCTGGTAGTAGAGAGTCCCGCCGCGCACTACGTAGCAGGCGGCAGCCTTGCGGATTTTACGCTTGACATTGCCTTCAGTGCCCGGTGCATAAGGCTCACGTTCGTTCGTCAAATAGCGCAGGATGGCCCGATAGCTTTCCTCGCTTGACATCGCTGGTGGCAGCGCCCTTAGGGCGCCTGTCAGTGGTAGGAAAAGGCAGACAGCGCTCTGGCTCAGTAAAGGTGCAACAGTGGCGGCAACACTTTAAGGAGAAAAGGCTACGCCTTTGGTGGGCGCTCTTCGAGGGCGCCCGCAGCGCGAAGGAAGAACCGACGACCTGGTAACCAGGGGGAACTGCACTTCTGCAGCGCGCGGGATCCGCTGGCGACTGACAAAATGGCTGCTGCACCACCGGAAGTGACGCGCGTGCAGGGCGGAGCTAGGGCCCTGATTGGAGCACTCTCAATTTCTGGCTTAGAAGGGGCCGGCGGTGTGACGTCAATACTGCAGGAGGACATTTTGGAAGAGGGTACGCTCTCTCTTGCGGATACAGGGGGTCTGCGGCAGACATCTTAAGTCCTGGCAGTTTCCTCCCCCACCCCCTTTCTTTTCCCACGCTCTCTGAAAAGCCACGTGTTTGAGCTGTTCGGTGTTTGTTTCCCTGAGACCCTCCCGGTAAACGGTAATTGAGTCGGTTTTTCAGTCAGCTTTGAGACTCGATATACTAGATACCGCCGATTTAGAAACTGTAGCACTTGTTCGCCACTGTCTGAGCTTCTGGGCCAAAGACTGCCAAGCATTTAGTACTTCAGTGTTAAAAATTATCCTCTTAAGAATTATCTCCAGGGGGTGGGGTGAGAAAAAAAGAATTATCTCCAAACTACCTAGGTGATTTTTCTAGAATCATCACCATAGTAACGACTATGCAGGTCCAGATTATTTAGATGATTAAATTACATGAAGAGGTAACCCAGATTTACCCTTACTGGTCTCAGTCAGCTGTTTCCTTGTAATGTCTGGACACTTGGCGCTCATTTGTTGAAGCTAGAAGGTTCCAGGCTTCCCAACCCAATGACTCTAGCTGAAGAAACTTTTTTTTTCCTGCCTGAAGGTTACATACATATCTTTTAAACGTTTATTGGACCACAGGTGAGGAGCAAGCAGGTGGTAGTGGGCTCAGAAACCAGACAGTGATTATGTTTCCATCATATGTTATGGAAACTGAGTGAAAATGGAGAGCATCCTTCTCCCAAGAGGTTCAGATACAGGTTTGTACTGGGTGTGGCTTCATGACCTTTATACTATTTTCAAAAGAAAATGCTAAAGATATTTTTGAATAAAGTCTTGAGAATACACATAAAAGGATGTGGCAAATATAACTTAAGATCCACCTACCATTTGCAGGTAACAGATACTGTTACTAGTCTTTTTTTGTTGTTTTTTTGCTTTGTAAATCAAATTTTCCTAAGAAATGCCAAACATAAATTTGTGTTTATTTCTAGTCTTTTGTGGGCTACATGGGCCATGTCAACTCGTCAAAATTGCTGTGTCCTTGCAAAGGTACTAGACTGGTTTTTTTATACAAATTAATGGTTGTTTTGGGGACAAGATCTTGCTACTAGGCTGGTGTCAAACCCTTGACAATCCTCATACCTCCGATTCTATATATATATATTATAAAATATATCTACATGGTTGCTGACTTCAGACACACCAGAAGAGGGCATTAGATCCCATTACAGATGGTTGTGTGACACCACGTGGTTACTGGGAATTGAATTCAGAAGCTCTGGTAGAGCAATCACTGAGCCTGCTCTCTCCAGTCTCCGACCTTAGACTCTTGAATGCTGAAATTGCAGTTTCAACTGCTTCCTAACTTTATCACTATTGTTTACACACTATCAGGCTGACATATTGGCAGATGGAAGCTGGATTATCAGGAGGGGTCAGCTGAGAGGATCTCTTGTACTCCAAGGTCGACTGAATTTCATCATGGCAGCCAAGAAGACCTTGAACTGCTGAGGCAGTTTACAGGCAGACCCTGTATACTCCATCCCACTTGAAAACTCAAAATATATGGCTTTATCACTTAACTGAGGGGACAAGTAGAATGTACCACGTTTAGGCAATATTGAAAGCTAAACACAGTAGCATATAACTAATCAAAGCACTCAAGTATAAACATCACTGAGTTGAAGGCCAGAATAGGCACTATGTCTCATCCCATCCAAAAAAAAAAGGGGGGGGGAGGTGAAGTGGCACCACACCTTTAATCTAGGTACCCAGGAGGTAGCAACAGGTGAATCCTTGAGAATTCCAGGCCAGTGAAGACCCTGTCCCAACAGTGGTCTTCACTGAAGCTCTTTATGGAGGAAAGTATTGAACGGTTCTAAACTGCTAATGGTAAGGTAGTAATCATAGAAGGCAAATTCAATATAAAATGATCCTATCAGTATTTAAAAAAAAAAACTTTATATTTTTATCTTGATTAGGTTTTGAGTAATTTTTTTTTAAGATTTATTTATTTATTATATATAAGTACACTGTAGCTGTCTTCAGATACACCAGAAGAGGGCATCAGATCTCTTTACAGATGGTTGTGAGCCACCATGTGGTTGCTGGGAATTGAACTCATGACCTCTGGAAGAGCAGTCGGGTGCTCTTAACCACTGAGCCATCTCTCCAACCCATCACTCAGTATTCTTAACAATTTAGATAAAACAAAAATACTGCAACAAAGACTGAAGCTTAGCAACGGAAAAGTAGTCTTAACACCTGCCATATGCACTCAGCTGTGTTTGATCCCTAGCACTGAACCCTTAAATTTTCAGGAGTGATGAGTTAAGCAGTTTCATGGAACCAAGGCTAGCCTTGTACTCTTTTCATGTTTCCCAAGTGCTAGGATCCTATCTGTATTCAAAACATAGCTCACAACCACATCATTTTGTTTCCCATCTCTTCAACTAAGGTTGCATTAGGAGGCACTATAGCTGACAGATGTCCTGGAACCACTTTGCCTCTGCCTTCTGAATGCTAGAATTAGGTGAGTGTGATGCATACACGTGAGGAATGAACATTTTTACCTGGAGATTGGACCTAGGAACTCAGGCAAGCTAAGCACACAGCCTGTGGCTAAAATGCCCCACCCTGAATAAGGGTACATGCTTTTGTTCAGAGAAAAAAAAAAATCAACCAGCACCACCTAGAGACAAATCTTTATTTTTAAACTCTCATCTACCAAATTAGCGTTTCCCACCAACTCTGGGAGCAGAGACCTTCACAGGCTTCACAATCTTTTGTTTAGGGGCTGCCTTTGTGGGAGCCTGTAAAAAAATAACATCACATTATTCAATGGAACTACTGCTTTGCCCTTACTGTTTGCATTCTTTAATACCTTAGTGTCTTAACTTCATTATCAATTTCAAAGTACCTCCTTCTTAAAATTCACTTCCACCATATAACAGATACTGTTGTAGATTGGACAGTAAGGCACAATGAACAAAGTTTGGGGTTTCTGAAGGATACCCAGGCTGGCTTTGACCCTGTGTCAGGGCTGGGACTGGAGGCCCACACTGCTTGGTGCAGCCATTCAAGAATGGTGTATTTTTATTTAGCTCAGTGGTAGAGCGCTTGCCTAGCAAGTGCAAGGCCCTGGGTTCTGTCCCCAGCTCCGGAAAAAAAAAAAAAAAAAAAGAGAGAGAGAGTGACAGTGCACTCACATACATGAAAGAATGGTGTATTTTTATTTTGGGCACGGCACAGCACAGCACACTGTAGAGATCATAGACAGCTTGTTGGAGTCAGCGCTCCTCCTACCATGTGGTTCTCAAAGACCAAGCTCACGATCGCAGGCTTTGCAACAGGTGCCTTTCTTTACCTGCTGCGCCAACTGGGTGGCCCAGAACTTTTTTATCATTAATTTTTATTACACTTGCAGGTTCAGGGCTAGAGTGCTACAGGTGTTCTTTCCTTTCACCTTACAGTTCCTCAGGACCAAACTAGGGCCGGTACAAACTGCCTTTCTAGCAGTCATTGCCCACGTAAGAATGAAAAACTGAAATTAACCCTGTAGCTTTAAAGAAAAGTTTTTTGAAACCAGGTGTCTGAGTTGCCCTGGCTGGCTTCCCAGAGATCTGCCTTCCTCAGCCTCCCGGTGCTCGTATGAGTCACCACCACCTAGCTCTGGCTTTAAATTCTTTACTAGAAAAAGCTGGGTAAACTCAGTGTTGTAACCTTACTCAGTATAAATTACTTCAAAACAAAACTTAAAACCACAAACGCCAAGCCAAGCACAGGGAAGCACAGTCACAATCCTAGCTAGGCAGCAGGGTTGTTCTTAAGCCTAGCTGACAGCTCCAAACCACGGAGTTACAGTAACAGCTCATCCCAGAAACCCACTCACCCAAAACAAAGAGGCAAAGATGGCTTTCCTTTGCTAACACATCTAAAATTAAAGCTCACTAGAAACCAGAGGTACAACCAACCATCCTATCTAGAAATTAAGCTACAACCATTCCCAATAGAAACTTGAACCTGCACTTTGCTAAGTAACTCTTGCCTGAAGGATAAAATTTCCTATTTTAAGAAACCCAAGAAGATCCCCAATAGTTACCTTGGCAGCAGCCATTGCTGTCTTCTTTGATGCCTGCTTAGCCTTTTTTGCTTCCTTGGCAGCCCTGTAGTCATATAATGAACAGTAAGCAAGGTGCTTTACTCTTTAAGAACACAACTTATTAGTATAAAGCTAGAGTTTTTGATAAGTAGGATCATCATCATAATTCTCCCTATCTGTAAATAAAATCCAAAATCCAGAGACAGGAACAATAGCACATGACCACAATTATATAGGTGGTGAGGCTGTGGCAGTTAGACCACAAATCCAAGGCCAACCAGGGCTTCATTTGGAGAGCTTGGCAAAGAACCCCACAAAACTCAGACCCAAGGAGCTGCCAGTAAATTCCATCATTCAAATCAGCTAACCATATTAAGTTACATAGTAACTACTGAAGTTTAACAAACTACTTAAGAGTATACTCTTGTACTATGCTTCTAACAACCAACAATCCCAGGAGACCAAGTCTCTGTAGCTACAAAAGCCAGCTAAAGTCAGAGCCATAGCTGAACGTTTGCAGCAGAACAGTCCTTACCTGATAGCCTGCTCTCGCTGAGCTTTCCTAACTTCTGGTTTCTGATTCCTCTTGGCCATTATATCAGCCAGAGAAGCGCCTGTGATGGCCCGCTGGAACTTGACTGCACGGCGGGTTCTTTTCTTTTGAATTTCTTCCTAGAAAGCAAAGGCTATGATTTATTAACCTTACTCAATGAAGTAAAAATTAGTCAAAGAACTCTACTGAGGAGGCATTCTAGAACTCTGTAGACCAGGCCTGTCTCTGCTGCCCCCAAGTGCTGGGAATCAGAGGTGTGCATGCACCACCATGCCCAGCGCCTTGGCTCTTAAATTTCATACTCAAGTTAATTCAGGCCAATTATATGAAATAAAAATTGCTTTCCAGATTATGAACTAAAAGTTTTATACTTTTACCACAAATAATGACCATTTTTACTACTGAAAAGGGAAAAAAAATAACCTTGAACTTTCAACTCACTTAGGGAGTTGGATGGTACTTAAAAATAATTTTAGAGGCAAGACCGATCTTATTAGTTAAGAATACTGGCTGCTCTTGCAGAGTACCCCAGGTTCTGTCCCAGCACCCAGAGGGTAGGACACAACTCTAGTACCAAAGGATATATGATACTGTTTCTGACCTCTGCAGGTACTAAGCACATACATGGAACACTTACAAGCATGCAGACAAATATTCACACACAAAAAATAAATCCAAAAGCAAAACATTGTCTTAGGAAGACTGCTTATAGACTTAAGAAATCTACTTATGAAACAGGCTTAGGCCAAGAACATTTATGACAAGAAAACTACCAAGCTTTAGTTTAGTATCCAGGAGTCTGAAGTTTGCTGTCTATTTTAATTCTATATTGGAAACCTATACTATAGTTATTATGAGAAACAAGTTCCTACAATGTACCTCTAAGTCCAAGAACAATTTAATAATCTTGTATGCAAAATTACCCTTACACGAAATAAGGGTGTTATTCGCATTGAAAAGAAAAATTTACTAAGATTGTCTTACAGTGTTAAAAAAAAAAAAAAAAAAGACAAAACTTGTTTCCAAATTCTTCATACAATTAACTCTCCATTCCTCTCTCCTTATATTTCAGTCTTTATCAATCTATTTTAGGCACCTCATAAAAGTGAAACTCTGTAGTTGTCCCTCTTCTAGCTCAATGGTTCAAAACCTTTGGCTGGCTCACCCCTTTGGGTAAAGACCATTTCACAGGGCTTTCCTAACACTATCAAATAGTCATTGGGTTAAAATAGCAGTTCTTAACCTGCTTTGGGACCCCTTCACTGGGGCCACATAGCTAATCTTATATTTACACTACAATTCATAACAATAGCAAAACTAGCTATGAAGTAGCAATGGAATCTCTCTATGGTTTGGGGTTAACCACACTATGAGGAACTGTATTAGAGTCACAGCGTTAGGGAGGCTGAGAACCGTAGCTCTAACCTATTTCTTTGGTCTAAGAGTTTCTTCAGGCTGGCTGTTTTTCACCCTTTAAAGGGGGAAATATCCCAATGCATATATTTACAGCGGAATATTCCTAACAGAAACTTGTGCCTTTGAGGAACTATCGCCACAAACTGAAAATTCTACATTTGGCTTCAAGGGGTTGCTGTCAAATAATGGGTGTGGGAATATTGTTTTTTTTTTTTTTAAATTACTTTCAGGGTGGGAGAGAAATGGAGCTGCTTCTTAGACTTGGGTCCTGTCGCCAAAATACCATATATACACATATGCAACTATTTTCAGGAACCCTAAAGCCGAGAGCTTTCAACCAATTGTAACCACCTTTTTTGGAGATGGGGTTATTTATTTTGTAGCCTTGGTTGGCCTCAAAGTCAATTCTCCTGCCTCAGCATTCCAAGACCAAATTAGTTGAGTACCTGCTTTCAACAGAGGATAGAATTGCCAGATGTAACAATTCAAAAAGTTTTTTAAGTTTGTCAACCTGATCTACAGAGTAACCCTACCTCAAAAATCAAAACAATTAACATTTTGAGTCAATCAAAAAGTTTAAAACAGCCATATCATTCTACTCTAAGATTTCTGTTTCTCTACATCCTCACCAACACCTGTAAGATCCTCCCCCAACCCCCGTTATGCATCCAAAAGGGTCTATTAAAACACAATCACTATTTCTTTACACTGACTCAGTACTAGTGTTCTGATTTGGAAAACAAAGTCTTATTTAGCCTAGGCTGACTTTGAACTACTGATCCTCCTGCTTCTACCTCCCAAACACTGGGATTACAGTGGGCCACTATGCCCACTTAATACATTTCACCACTGGTACCACTTATTTACTAATACCCAGCTAGGATCTACTTAATAAGGCTCACACACGCAAGCCTCCTAACTACTACCACCTCTACTCAGAGCAACACCTAACTTCCTAAGGGCCTCTTCAAACCCAAATGGTTTACAGGGGAATCCTTTCAAATTTCAACACACAGCTCTGAAACCCATGGTACACAAGGCAACACTAACAGGTTCTGTTACTTTGTCTGATAGTTTAGTTTTAAGACCACATTGCATAGTATTGTTTAACCAAACTTTAACATAGCAGAATCTGACAGTGTTATTTTAAAAGAAGCTAGCTAGGTGTATCCCACTTACCGACTGTCCTTTCTTGTGTTTTCTTCTGTAGAGGACAGTCCAGTTAATTTGCCGAGGGTTCCTTTTGGAAAGGAATGCGGACTCACATTTGGCATTAAGAAACTGGAAAACCTGCAGTTAACAAATTCATATTCATTAGTCACTCCTTTTACACAAAGCAGAGGCTTAGATTGAAGTCCTTATACAGTTATAGTCTACTTCTCTCATCTCAATATGTAAATATATAAAGGAAGCAAGATGTCTCTGAGTGTCTCTGGGTGGCATCAATGTTTCCTCTTTTCTCAGGAGCAGACAAATCTACGCTGGTGTGTCGCCAAGGGTCGGGTGGCTCCAGAAATCTGGAGACTCAGACTCCAAAAGATCTAAAGCCCATTTCCCTTTCCCATAGCTATCAGTTACACAGACGACTCATTTTCAGCCTGGTTCACACACCATCCAAATTCACTAACGTTTCCCATCCCACATGCGGTCCCCAGGCCTTCGCGAGACACCAGACCGTCCTTTCACTCCCAGCGTCCCGAGCGGCCCAGCCGGCCTTTACCTTCCCATCGGTCCTGGCGTAGCGCCGCCCGTGTCCCGGGTAGATCTTGTACCCACTAAAACTGCACAGCTCGACCCTGTAAGGAAAAGCCGAAGCTCGTTAGGATCTGCACTGCAAAAGGGAGCCATCCCCGGGTGCTCTGCCTCAGGATGGAGGCGGATTGGGATATCGGGCGCCCGCTTACTTCATGGTGACAGATGTCGGCCTGCCGGGGGAAAGATGGCGAAGAGAAAGAAAGAATCATGGGAAAACACCTTATAGGGTAGAGAATCTCCTCCCTAAATTCCCTTCCTGGACCCGGGCGCCCAGTGATGATGTCACATCCGAGAGCCCAGTCAGTTTCCTAGCAACAGCTTTCTTTCTAGATTATTGGCGGGGAATGGGTTTGAGATATTCATTTAAAGTCCAAGTCGGTTCTTGGCTTGGTTTCTGTCATTTTATTTCCCCCAGTCTAGTGTTCTAGAATTTAAAACCAGCATTTCTCAAGGAATTATGAATAAAAGACAGGGTGCTCTACGTGTCTTACGAAGCCGCAGACGACTTCATTTCGCAGGTAAAATCTGAAGGTCACATTTTGGATTTGGCCTTGGATTATTCCTTGAAACAAAATTAAATCATAGCGGCCGACAGCATGGCCCAGAGATAGCCCAGAGTGGTACGCAAAACCCTGAATTAAATCACCTCCAAAAAAATAAAATAAAATAAGCCCGCCACTGAGGGGTAAACTTTTAATCCCAGTTCCTGGGAGGCAACCGCAGCTTGCACAGTAAGAGAGTGCCAAGGGTACATAGTAACACCCTGTATCGAAAACTAAAAATAATTAGTCTCTTGTTCAAATAGATAGCCACACTTGTAATACCATCACTCAGGAACTAAGGCAGGACTTCCACAAGTTTGAGACCAGCCTTTGTTACAGTGTAAGACCCTGTCTCAAAAACCTGAAGTTTTTGTAAAGCTGAACAGGTTACGAGTACATACAACTATGGAAGAGGACCAGAGTTCAGCCACCTGTAACTTAAGCTAGCTCCTGGCCCCGAACGCATGAGTACTCACATGCACATACATAAAAGTATTTTTTTAAAGAAAAGCTGTTAGCCAGCTGACGGAGGCACGCCTTTAATCCCAGCACAGTCAGGCGGGTTGCTAGGAGTTTGAGGCCACCCTGGCCCACAGGGGAGTTGCAAGACATCCAAGCCTACATACAGAGAGAGACCTTGTCTCTAAAAACCAAAAATAAAAAAGAGAAAAGCTATTTTATGGGGCTGGAGAGATGTCTCAGCAGTTAGGAGCACTGGCTGCTCTTCCAAAGGACCCCACTTCAATTCCCAGTACCCAGACGGCAACTCAATAATTAACTACAGTTCCAGGAGATCTGGCACCTTCACAGAGACATACATGCAGGCAAAACACCAATTAATGTAAAAATAAATAAATCTTGAAAAAGAAAAGCTATTTCAGGGCCTGGAAAGGTGGCTCAGCTTGTAAGAGCACTTGTTGAATTCGCACACGACTGGCATTAGACAAAGTCCAGCATGCACATGGCAGCTCACAACCATCTTTATTTCCAGTTCCAGGGAACCCAGCTCAGTCTTCTGACCTCCAGTGGGAATACAGTGGCACATGGTGCACATATGTACAGCCAGCCAAAGCATTCAGACACAAAGTCAGATGAAAAATTAAACAAAACCACTTTTAATTAAAAAGCTATTTTAAAGAACGTCTGGATATTTAGCAGACAGAGACTGTCCAGATCCCAGAGTTTGAGGACAGCCTGGTCTACTGAGCAAGTTTCTAGAATTGCCAGGGTTATGTGTAGTCTGTCTCAACAAAAAACTGGAAATGCTGTCCCCATAGAGAAGCTCAGGTGAGGACAGATGGGAACTTGGGATAGGACATTCTCAGTGTGTGAAAGATATACGACAGGAGCCAGTTGTTTAGCTTTGTGAGGGGCTGCCAACTCTGTTCTAAATTACTGCCTACTAAAACAAATACAGTGATTAATAGTTTCTATTTTTATAAGCAACTCAAAGTGTCCTGTATTTGAGAAATGGCTGAGCAATTCTAAGAAAGCTGTTAGTTATGCAAGATGGTACCTTTCGGTTTTTTAATCATGAGAATAAGGATCAAGACCATCCTTTGCTACATAGTTTGAGGCCAGGCTAGGAAGCATGAGGCCCTTCCTCAAAATTTAAAAGATGGGGGCTGGAGAGATGGCTCAGAGGTTGAGAGCACTGACTGCTCTTCCAGTGGTCCCGAGTTCAATTTCCAGCAACCACATGGTGGCTCACAGCCATCTGTAACGAGGTCCAATGCCCTCTTCTGGTGTGTCTGAAGACAGCTACAGTGTACTCAGATAAATAACAATAAATAAATCTTTTAAAAAAGAATTCAAAACAATTGAAAGGTAGAAGGCAGGGAGATGGGTCAGTGGTTACAAAGCGCTCGCTATGAAAGCAGATGGACCTGGTTCAGATGCCCAGCACTCAGTAACAGCCAGGATGGTGGGAGGTACCTGTAAATTCAGCACTAGGGATGCTGACACAGGAGGATCCGAGAGCCTTGTTGGCCAGCCAGTCAAGTCCAGGTTCAGTGAGACATGCTGTGTTCAGGTATTTTTAACTTAGACACTTGAGTGTCTCAACTGAGGTATTTCCCAGATCAGACCGTCCTGTGGACATTCCTAGAGTTACTGTCTTAATTGCTAGTTGACGGAAGAGGGCCCAGTCCATGGTGTGCAGCACTGTTCCATGATTCCCTGGGCCAATGGTCCTGAGCGGTCTATGAAAGCTGGCTGAGAGCAGCGGGGAGCAGCATCCTGCACTGTTTCTGTTGTATCTTTTGGCTGTGAAGTAAGTTCCTCCATAGGAGGTAGTGCTGTGAGGAATAGCAAGCAGACCTGCCTCCATGTGAGCTCTGAGTCCTGTTTCTTCCTTCTGTCAGTGATGGACTGTGAGCTGAAATAAACTCCTTCCTTCCCTGAGTTGCTTTTGGTTGTTGTATTTGTCATGGCGAAAGAATAAAACTAAAATCCCCTGCCTCAGAAAATAAGGTGTAGCGGGCTGGTGAGATGGTGCTCTCTGCCAAGGCTGACAACCTTTATTGGATTCCGGGGACCCACGAGGTGAAAGGAGAAAACCAACTCCTAGGAACTGCCCTCTGTCCTCCACATGCTTCACACACATGCTCTGTTTTACCAACAATAAATAAACAAAATGTAAAAAAGGCAGGAGGTGGTAGCCCATTCCTTTAATCCCAGCACTCTGAGAGTTCAAGGCCAGCCTGGTCCAGTTCCAGGACAGACAGGGATACATACATACATGCAGAGAAATCAAACAAACAAAAACGTAAAAAGGGTTTTTAAAATTTCATTGGAGCTGTTGTTGGGATGGATCAGCCGGTAAAATGCTTGCCTAACAGGCCTGATGACCCAAGTTCAATCCCCAGAACCTAAAGGTAGAAGGCAAGAAGGCAAAACACACCTTCACATAGCTGTCCTCTGACCTCCTATGTGTGCTGTGGCACACACACTCTCACACGGGTGCAGAAACACTTCATACCCACGGGAAAATATTTTAATTTTAAAAACACAGGGTGCAGATTCAGAGAGGAAGATTTACCTCACACACTCACGTGTGGGTGCGTGCATGAGCACGCACACCACACTTTTATATCTACCAATTTTAGGAAATAAAGGTGCAAGGACACATGTAAATTGTCTCCACAAGAATGCAACTGGCAGTGTCTAATGTGTAAGAAACAAGACAACAGCTGTCCTCCTTGTATTGAAAGGGAGAAAAGATACACACGGGGCTGGCAGCACTCATGATTTGCAAGGCTTGTGTACTGTAGTATGAGACCCTTTCTCCAAGGGGTTGAAAAGGATGCCCTTAGAAGAAATAGATTATATATTAGCTTTCTTCTCAAATTTATTTCTCCACCTTAAACAGCATTTTCTTCATTTGGTTTTTAATGTTATATTTTCTCACATCAAGACAGAGGAACTACAACCTTTACTGATGCCCAGGGGCCTGACAAGTTTGTTCATCCTCACCAGCTGACTCCTGACCTGTCATCTCACTCTTCCAGTTTTGTGATGGTTTTACTTTTATTTTTCAAGACAGGGTTTTTCTGTGTAACACTGACGGCCCTGGATCTCCTTTGTAGACCAGGTTGGCCTGCCTCTGCCTCCTAAGTGCTGGGATTAAAGAAGGCATGAGCCACCACGCTTGATTATAATCTTCATTGTACTTCATTAAGACTTCAAGGTAAGCTGAGCAAGATGCCCAAAGGAAAGAAGGCCAAGGGGAAGAAGGTGGCCCCGGCCCCCGCCGTGGTCAAGAAACAAGAGGCCAAAAAGGTGGTCAATCCTTTGAGAAGAGGCCTAAGAACTTCAGCATTGTGCAGGACATCCAGCCCAAAAGAGATCTCACGCGCTTTGTCAAATGGCCCCGCTACATCAGGCTGCAGCGGCAAAGAGCCATCCTCTATAAGCAGCTCACAGTACCTCCTGCCATCAACCAGTTCACCCAGGCCCTGGACAGACAAACAGCTACTCAGCTGCTCAAGCTTGCCCACAAGTACAGGCCAGGGACAAAGCAGGAGAAGAAGCAAAGGCTACTGGCCCGCGCTAAGAAGAAAGCTGCTGGCAAAAGGGACGTCCCAACTGAGAGACCACCTGTCCTCCGAGCAGGGGTCAATACAGTCACCCCTTTGGTGGAGAACAAGAAGGCTCAGCTGGTGGTGATTGCCCCTGATGTAGACCCCATTGAGCTGGTGGTTTTCCTGCCTGCCCTTTGCCCTACTGCATCATCAAGGGAAAGGCCAGGCTGGGGCGCCTGGTCCACAGGAAGACATGCACCACTGTTGCCTTCACACAGGTTAGCTCAGAAGACAAGGGTGCTCTGGCTAAGCTGGTGGAAGCTGTTAGGACCAATTATAATGACAGATGTGACGAGATCCGCCACCACTGGGGAGGCAATGTCCTGGGTCCTAAGTCTGTGGCTCACATTGCTAAGCTGGAAAAGGCAAAGACTAAAGAACTCGCCACTAAACTGGGTTAAATGTACACTTAAGTTTTCTGTACATAAATATAAATACAAAAAAAAAAAAAAAGACTTCAAGGTAGCAACAGCAGAGTATTAAACACAACAGGTCTGTCCTTACCGTGGTGCCTTGTGGTACTTCTCTGGTTGTTCTATTTATAGCTGGCTCTGCTTGTAGATTAAAAGAAATAAAAAGCCTTATCACTAATCAATGACAATGTATAAATCTTATTTAAGCCTCAATTTGAACAAACACAACTGGAAAAAAATCATAGAAAAAAATCTACTCTTTGAGGCCAGCCTGATCTACAAATTGAGTTCTAGGACAGTCAGGTCTACATAAAGAAACCCTGATTTAAAAACAAAAAACAAAAAAACCCACCCCACCTCCAAAACAAACAAACCCTAAACAACAACAACAAAACAACACCACCAACAAAATCAGTAGTAACTGCCAGTCGGGAGCTCGTTGGGAGAGGCAGTAATTTGGTAGGGAAAGCACTTTCTGTTTTAATGGTAATATTCCACATTTCAATGGGGATCTGTGATAATTACAGCTTGTCTAAACTGAGAAATTTTCGTTTAAAATTTGTCCATTTCGCTGTATACAAATTTTACTTCTAAGTGTTATAATGGGTGTCTTAGCATGAACTTCAAAGGTATTGGAGTTGCCCAGCATGCCCAAGACCCCAGCACTGCAAAAATAAAGATAATTAACTTTTTTTAAGTTAACTAGATAATTCTGATTACTGATTAATTCAATGCACACTGACCTATTTTAAGAGAGGTGTAGTGGCCTGTTGAAAACGTAATTTACTGGGGGTTGGGGATTTAGCTCAGTGGTAAAGCGCTTGCCGCCCTGGGTTCGGTCCCCACCTCCTAAAAAAAAAAAAAAAAAGAGAGAGAGGAAAGAAAACGTAATTTACCGATAGATGAGTAGATGCTTGATAAAAACAAGTATAAAGCTATTAATGATGAAATCGTAGTGATAGGTATATAAACGTTTAAAGTTCCTTCACTTTTTCACTTTTCATCTCAACTAACTAAATAGAGGGAGCCCTCTCCTGGAAGAATCAGATATTACAGATTCTCAACTAACTAAATAAAGGGAGCCCTCTCCTGGAAGAATCTGGTATTACAGATTCTCAACTAACTAAATAAAGGGAGCCCTCTCCTGGAAGAATCTGATATTACAGATTGGCTCTGAAGGGCAAACATGGGAACAAGACTGTTTGCCTGGCATGGCATATGCAGTGCTTGTCTATGATTTTTCACAAACCATCTGCTCCTCCTCATGTGCCCAGCCTGTCCTTTTTGTTTAGAAAGATTTTCTTCTTTCACTAGCTAAAGTCTTACTTCCTCTAGAATAGGGAATGGCAAATGCCTTCTGAGAAAGGTCAAATAGCCAATATTTTCAGCCTGGTGAGCTAAGAGGAAAAATTGAAGATATCACATAGGTACAACAATGACAAGAAGAAAAAAGTTTACACAACATTCTTTTTTTAAAAGATTTATTTATGGGGTTGAGGATTTGGCTCAGTGGTAGAGCGCTTGCCTAGCAAGCGCAAGGCCCTGGGTTCAGTCCCCAGCTCCGAAAAAAAAAAAGATTTATTTATTTTATGTATGTGAGTATGTGAGTATGCTTCGTTATAATCTTCATTGTACTTCATGAAACTTCATTGTACTTTCATGAAAAGAGTATAGGAGTACTCCATTGCTGTCTTCAGCCACACCAGAAGAGGGCAACAGATCTTATTACAGATGGTTGTGAGCCACCATGTGGTTGCTGGGGTTTGAACTCAGGACCTCTGGAAGAGCAGTCAGTGCTCTTAACCAATGAGCCATCTCTCCATCCCTTACCAACCATTACAAACACACACACACACACACACACACACACACACACACACACACACACACCATTCTTATTGGCATCATCTCTGATATAATGAATACAGTTTTTTTTTCAATTTTAACCTTCATTTTTCCTCTATACAAAGGAGTTTTTGCCATTGTATATATGTCCATCCACCACATGCATGTAGTGACCCCAGAGGTCAGAGGAAGTGTCAGATCCTCTGGGAATGGGGTTGCGCACAGTTAGGAGCTGCCATGTGAATGCTGGGAATGAAAACACAGGTCCTCTGGAAGAGCAGTTGGCTCTGTGTTAACTACTGAGTCATTTCTCCGGGCCCAAGAACTGCTTTTTGTAAAAACAAATCTGCTAGCCTGTGAGACGGATCATTGTGTAACTCTCAGGCTGCCAGTCCTGAGCCCTCAGGCCTACAAAGAGGAGGAAAGAACCCATTCTGTAAGTTGTTCTCCGACCCTCGCACTTGCGACACACACACACACACACACACACACACACACACACACACACACACAAAAACATTTGCACACACACACACACACACACACAAACATTTGCACACACACACACACACACACACAAACATTTGCACACACACACACACAAACATTTGCACACACACACACACACACAAAAACATTTGCACACACACACACACACACAAACATTTGCACACACACACACACACAAACATTTGCACACACACACACACACACACACACACACACACACACACACACACACACAAATGTGGTTAAAGATGCAAGGAATAGGGCCGGGGAGATGGCTCAGTGGTTAAGAGCACTGACTGCTCTTCCAGAGGTCCTGAGTTCAAATCCTAGCAACCACATGGTGGCTCACAGCCATCTGTAATGAGACCTGATGCCCTCTTCTGGTGTGTCTCAAGACAGTGACAGTGTACTCATATATAAAATAAATAAATACATTAAAAAATTATTAAAAAAAGATGTAAGGAATTTAAAGCCTAATATTAAGAATTAAATTCTTTTTACATTTCTATCTTTTTTGGAAATAAAGAATAATGTTTTTTTTTAATATTTTAAAGCGTTTTATTGCCTGTCATCAAATTAATTGTACATGTTCCCTTGTCACTTATGTGATTTTACAAAGTTTATCTTTGCAAAGGATCTTTGGGTGTAGACAGACACCACCCAATACTGATAAAAATCTAAGCGTTAAGCTGTACCCACTGACGCAGGAGAGAATGGCAGCACTGGAGGTCAGGTTAAGAGTCCTTTACCTGCTGGAGGTCGACAGCAGGCTTTGACTGGAAAGAACTTCTGGCCCAGAGAAAAGCAGAGAGAAGTGGGGTTGATGAAGCTAAAAGCCACAATCACATCATGCCAGGGGCAGGCTGTGGCATAGAAGTTTCAAATGTTCAAGTTCAGAAGTTTCAGTTTGTTTTATGTTATAAAACCCAAGGCTGCCAGTGCGGCTGCATGGGCGTGCTCGCCTCGACAGGATGTGGTGAGCGGGGTCTGGGAAGACGGGTTAGCTGAAACTAGGACAGAATGAAGTCACTATGGCAACTCAGTAGTCTTTTGGAAGTCAGTAACAGACAGACATTATGTGATGTGAAGAAACGAGTTGCGAAGAACGTTAGAATCCTATAGGATTTTGTACGACACTAAGATTTACTGTTAATTTGTGGTGTATTGTAATAAAATGGTTCCTTTTTACCTTAGACCTTTTCAGAACTACAGGTTAAATGCTTTAAAATGACATGACATAGAGGCTAGGATTTGCCGTAAACAAACGAACAAATAAACCAGAACACACACACACACACACACACACACACACACACACACACACACACACACATACACACAATGCTGTCTTTTACCCTGCACTAGCTCCAGCACTGTAGTGCCCCAAGATATCTGGTAAATATCTTCATCTCAGTCAGCAAAGCCTCTCACACATTTTGCTCTATCCTATATCATACTTCCGATGGCTTCTCTCTCTCTACTCATCTAGTTCCCAAGGCAGGCTGCCGTCATGCCAGAAATAAACATCCCAATTCCATGGCGGTCTAGTGTCTCCACCACCACAAACTCTCTTAAACTTAAATTGCCACATGAAAGAACACACAACACAATAACCTCTGATCCGATCGATAAGATATAATTGCCCACCCAAACATACAAAGCCCTGTACACATCCATCCCTTAAGAACATTCTGTAAATGTGCAGAGAGGAATCTTAACATCAGCCTCCATGTTCTCTCCACGACTTCCTCTGCCTTTCCTCCAGTCTCCTCCTCTTCCTAAAACTTTTCTCCCACCCATCCTTCCTTCTCATCCAATGAGAGGCCTGGTTCTATCTTGTACCTGCCTATACCAGTGTGATGACATCATCCTACAGGTAATGATGGAAACAGCAAGGTTCACCAGAATGGTTTATATTGTTCTCTCTAGTTTTGCCTAAGGATGAACATCTCCAACTAGAGGTTAGATGAAAGTTCAAGTGCAGTGTGACGTTTATTCTAAAGGGCAGACAACTCCTTTGGACTTGCATAGAGGTCTGTAAAACTCCACTCTAAGCAGTACGGGTGCCCCCTGAGGTCCCAGCACTAGCACTCAGGAGATTGAATCCTGACATCAGGCTATTTCCTGTTTCTAACAGTATTTCTATTGTTGTGATAAAACACCACGACCAAAAAGCAGCGTGGGGAGCAGAGGTATTATTTTGCTTACATTTCCACAAAGGTGTGTACACCATACCATTGACAGGTACTCAGGTTTTCAGTGGGCAACTGCTTCAAGTTCCAAAAAAGGCCTATCGCGTAAATAACATTTATTGGAAATAATGGCTGGTACTGGTGGCGCAGGCCAGTAGGATTTGCTGAAGGAGGCAGAGGCAGGAGGATTTGGAGTTCGAGGCCAGCCTGGGATACACTTTGGGGTTGGGGATTTAGCTCAGTGGTAGAGCGCAAGCGCAAGGCCTTGGGTTCAGTCCTCAGCTCCAAAAAAAAAAAAAAAAGAAAAAAAGGAAATAATGGAAATTATGGAGATACCTGTGGAAATTAAAACTGACAGTGCTCCAAATATGTATCCAATAAGATGATGCAATTCTTTACATGCTGTAATATAAAGCATGTTACTGGTACACCACACAATTCCACAGGACTAACAGTTATAGAAAGCGCCAATCATACTTTAAAAGAGATGCTTATTAAACAAAATGGGAGAGTAACCCTCTCCCCCATACCCCCGCACACATACACTGAAAGGTAAAAGTTTTAAAGTTGCCCCCCTAGACACATAGTTAGAGCAGAAGAAACAGGTTAGGCCTCAGAATTGTATGTCCCAAGAAGCTTTTCCTAGGAACTAGTGGACCATAGAGTTAAACAATCTTGAGAAGGAGGAAACAGCTTTCTCCCAGAAGCTAGCTGACCATAAATCTTAGAGAACAATCTTGAGAAGCAGGAAGCAACTTCTCCTAGGAACTAGCGGACCATGAAGTTAAACAATCTGAGAAGTAGGAGACAGCTTCTCCTAGGAAACAATCTTGGGGGACAGAGAGTTCTTCCTTGTGATTTTTCACTGTTATTCTATGATGCCATCCCTGCCCCCTCGGGTTGTGGTTTCTCCCTTTAAATACCTCTTCTCCCAGCCTCTCGGGGTCGAACTCCACTGCCCCGAGTGGGATACGAGTCTCGACCCCAGTGCACTGGTTCCCGTTAATAAACCTCGTGTGATTACAGCAAGGACGGTCTCACATGAGTTCTTGGGGGGTCGTGTCATCCTGAGACTTGATCGAGGGTCTCCCCGCTCCGGGGGTCTTTCAATCCCTCCCCCTTAGACAAGCTTTCTTTCTTTCTTGTTTTTTAAGTATAACTTCAGTTTTATTTTTCCATGGTATGTTTCTTTCTGCCTTCGTGAAATCACCTCTTTACATGGGCTTTGGTGGAGGTCATGGTGCAACGCCAGCAGGTCTGAATTGTGGTGGGGGTGTTCGGTCCTTCCGGGCCTCACGAGATCGATTCCTGACGACTTTGCTATGAATGGCACAGCTCACGCAGTAGGGCAGCTTGACATAGAGTTTGGGAAGCACGTAAGCGTCAGAGACGCTTGCTTCAGATATGTCCCTGACTGCAGCGGCTTCTACAATGTTCCAAATGACAAACTTCTTAATGGCCTTATCCTTGGGCACGCACCTGGCACAGTTCGTGCAGCGAACTGGCTGCACACGGCCGAGGCCCTTTTTGGCACGACCGTTGTTTCTCCTTTTTTTTTGGTCATATTGGAGCCAAGACTGGAAAGAGCCAGACACGCTTTCTTAACTCTCAATTTTTTTTTTTTTTTTTTTACTGTTGGTGAAAAAGGAAGAACAGCAGCTGAGAGACACTGGGCTATGGAATAAACAGGAACGAGGCCAGTCAATGTATTATAAGGATGTGTTGACATTAGAATGGAACTCTGCAATAGTGTTAAAATGGCAAAATGGTTATATTTATGTGTCTACAGGGAATTGAAAAAAATATATGGTTTGAATGAAACTTGTAAAGATTAGATCTGATCAGGAAAACCTTTTATGAGCTGAGACATGAATGTCTTCACAAAGCAAATAGCCCAGGTGATTCACTTTGGTAGACTGTCTCAGTTACTGATTTTTCCAAAATATGCACGAGAATTGACTTCAAAAGGGCTAGCCCATATAATTGACCACACAGAGACTTGACAGACAATACATAGAGTAGACGGACTGTAAGACTCGAAGTGAGTCTTAACTACTGGGAGACCCCTCCCAAGTGAGACAGGAGAATGGAGTTCGATGCAAATGCAAGAGGTTTATTTTTCCAGTGTGTGGGGGTCGACCCTCGTTCAGCCCCTCATGGTGAATGACTAGAAGGCAACCCCGAATGGCTATAAAGCACTTTTTATACTTTTTAGGGGTACAGGTTCCACCAGCAAGGTTAGAGTTTAAACTTATTGGCTAAGCATATTGACCTTCGAATCTATTGGCTAGCGAGCATATGACATGCATTTGAACTCTATCTGGGACCAGAGGGTCAGGTGACTATCAGTCAGTACATTCTATGGTTTTTCAAGGATGTTCCTGCTCCTGCAGAGAACTGTGGGTGGAGAATGGAACTTGACCTAGCCTTAACCCGAGGCAGGAAGCTGGTACTTGACCTAGTCTTGACCTGAGTCAGGAAGCTGGTTCTTGGCTTAGTCTTTACCTGAGGTGGTGCATGTAAGCCCCTAGGGTGCTTCAAGACAACACAAGGATTGGACAGCCAACACTGAAACTGAATAATGCAGAAACTGGACAATAAATGCTACAGATAGATTTTTAAAAACTAACCATTTTCCATCTCTGGGGCCCCAAACAGGAATTCTTTACTCCAATCAGCAGGAAGCAAAGATACAAATATAAAAAGTCATCCACATCCCTTCAGTTGGGGTAAATGGCTGTGGTCGTTTGATGTGTTATAACTGTTATCATCTAGGGTGGAAAGTTGTTTTTCTTAATTATTGCATATTGTCAGAAATTTAAGGTTGTTTTATTAGATTATTGTTTGATTAGCTTGCACATAAACTTTCTGTTTAAGGTGTTATGTAAAGTTCTAGTTTTGTGGTTCTTATAACTGTTTCTATTGTGTGTAATGTTATTGTGATAACGTTAGAGAAAAGGACAAATTTTTAAACATAAGGGGGGATATGAAGAGGAAATTTCTGGTTTCTTTGGAGACTCAGTTGTGTCATGTGATGCTTTCCTGGAAACTGACTTATAGAGGATGTTTTTGCTGAGAACAGACAGGTGATGTTTTTCTGGAAGCAGCCTGGAAAAAGAGCATGTGATGTTTGGCTAGAGTGGATGCGTGGGAGAACACATGGTGTTTGGAACACAGCATCCAACAAACGGTGGGTAATGCTGTATGGTATTGGTTCACCTTGCCACTCTTTGCTGGTCACTGTGGTGACTTCATAGAGAGAAACACCACCAAAGAACTTCTGGTTCTTTGCAGAGATTGGCTGAGCCTTGAGGATTCTTCTGGGTGGAACTGCTGTTGCTGATTTGTGTGAACTGAACTGCTGATTTTCTGACAACACAGATTAGATTTGCTCCAGAGAATTATTTCTCAGTAGGTCCACATCCTCCTGTGCCCTACCTTTCCTTTCCACTTCCTCTGGTGGGTGGTATGCTAGAAGAAAGGTTAAAGCATTTTAAAACTCTTATTAAAAGCAGGTTAAAAAATACATAAGCCTACGGTGGTATTATTTTGCTTACATTTCCATATCACAGTCCCATCATTGAAGGAAGTCAGGACAGGAACTCAAGGTAGGACCTGGAGGCAGATACCATGGAGGATTGTTGCTTACTAAGCCTTCTGCCCATGGCTTGCTCAGTCTCTCTCTCTCCCTCTGTCACTCTCTCTCTCCCTCTCCTTCTTCTCCCTCCCTCCTTCCTTCTCTTCCTCCTTCTCTTTATTTTTTCTTTCTTTCTCCCTCCCTTCCTTTTTTTTTCTTCTTTTATATTTATTTTACACTGGTCTTGTGTAGAGAGCTGCGACGTGCCGCGCCTCAAAGATGGTGCTGGTTTCCGCCTTCCACCCTCCCAACGGTGAGCGCTCCTTGCAGTAAACAAGTCCTTATTTGGCTATGCCTGCCTGACCTGCTAGCTTCCGCATAGTGACAGCCTATCTACATGACCCACGTGGCTTGCTAGGACTGGCCAGTGCTAGCTATTTAAGTGTGGTGCAGGGCGTTCCCTAGGGAGAGGAAGAGTCAGAAGAGAGAGAGCCAGAAGAGAGAGAGTCAGAGGGAGAGAGAGGTCAGAAGATTGAATCAAGGTTCCTGAATAAAATTGCTTGAAGAAGATCTCCTGTGGTCGTGTCTTCCTTGCTGGTCGAGGTTGGGCGCGGCAGTCTTGATGGCCCATACCTTTAACCCAGCACATGGGAGACAGAGGCAAATAAATCTCTCAATTTTAGGCTAGCCTTGTGTACAGAGCAAGTTCTAGGAGTAACAAGGATATATAAATATACTGTCTCAAACAAACATTTATGTTAGTATTTTGTGTGTGTGTGTTTTGTCTGCATGTGTGTACGTGCACCACTTGTCTGCCTAGTGCTTTTATAGGTCAGAAAAAAATTAGATTTCCTGATCCTGGACTTACAAAAGATTGTGAACCAATACATGGGTGCTTGGAATGGAACCTGGGTTCTCTGCACAAGCAACACATTCCCTTAACCTCTAAGCCAACTCTCCAGTCCTCAGTCTACTTTCATATACCCACCAGGACCACCTCCTCAGGGGTGGCCCACCCACATCAATCACTTATTAAGAAAATGCTCACAGGTCTGACTACGAGCTAATATTGTTTTAGACTATTTATTTTATTTTTATGTACATGAACACACTGTTACTCTCTTCAGACACACCAAAAAAGGGCATCAGATCCTATTACAGATGGTTGTGAGCCACGATGTGGTTGCTGGGAATTGAACTCAGGACCTCTAGAAGAGCAGTCAGTGCCCTTAACTGCCGAGCCATCTCTCCAACTCCCCAGGCTTGAACTCAACTTTGTAGTTAAGGATGACCTTAAACTTTTGATCTTTGTCTTAGTTGGTGTTCTATTGCTGTGAAAAGACACCATGACCAAGACCACTCTTATAAAAGAGAGCATTTGCTAGGGCCTGACTTAGTTTAGAGGGTTTGTCCATGATCATCATGGTGGGAAGCAGACAGGCTTGGTGCTGGAGCAGCAGGTGAGAGCTTTACATCCTGATCCACAGGCAGCCAGCAGAGTGATTGGGCCCAGGCATGGGCTTTTGAAATCTCAAATCCCACCACCTGTGACACACCTCTTCCAACAAGGGCACACCTGCTAATTCTTCCTAAACAACTGGACCAAGCATTCAAGCATATGAGCCTATGGGGGTGGGGGTGAGGGCTTCTCATCCAAACCGGTACAGTCCTCCTACCTCCACGTTCCAAGTGTTGTGATTACAACTGGTGTGATTACAGACATAGGATTCCATGCCTGGTTTTATAAACTCCTGGTAAATCAAACCCAGGCTTGATGTGTGGCAGTCATCCTCAGTCTCCTAAGTTATTCTTTAGAAAAAAATATATTGGGGGGCTGGAGAGATGGCTCAGCAGTTAAGAACACTGGCTGCTTTTCCAGAGGTCCTGAGTTCAATTCCCAGCACCCACATAGTGGCTGACAACTACCTGTAATGGGATCTGATGCCCTCTTCTGAAAACAGAATATGCATATGCATAAAATAAATGTATAAATCTTTTAAATCTTTTATTTTATTTTTTAAATTTGTTTTTATTTCATGTGTATGGATGTTTTGACCTCATATGTGTCTATGTACCACTTGTGTGCTGGTGCCCATACATGCCAGGAAAGGCTGTTGGGTCTCCTGGGACAGGTTGTGAACCACTCTCTGGGTGCTGGGAATTAAACACAGGTACTCTGGAAGATCAGCCTCTGTTCTTATCTGCTAAGCCATTCCTCCAGTCCCCTGAAATCTTAATTTCAGGTCATTTTATGTAAAATGAAATATAATTGTCTTGATCTAAAAGAAATATGTACTTAGTTGTATTTTGGGTGCACTGATATTGTGCCTGCATGTATGTCTGTGTGAGAGTGTGAGTTATAGTTTTGAGCTGCTGTGTGAGTGCTGGGAATTGAACCCAGGTCTGTGGAAGAGCAGTTAGTACACTTAACGGCAGAGCCACCTCTCCAGCCTCTCTTGTGATTTTTAAAGAAAGGCATCATTTTATAATTTATTTGTGGAAGTGTCTGTGTGCACCTGCATGCAGATGTTTGTGGAGACAAGAAGCTGGATCCTCGAGGTGGGTCCATTACAAACAGTTATGAGTCATCCGATGTGGGTGCTGGGGACTTAACTCCAGTCCTCTGAAACAGTAACGTGCTCTTATCTATTGACCCCTCTCTCTAGCCCATGAATTCTTTATTACAAATTGAGACTTATTGCCGAGCCTGAGTTCCATCCCTCAAACCCACATAGTAGGGAGACAACCAATTCCCATAACAGTTCTCCGACTTCTACATGGGCATGTCAGTAACTTACTTTTACTACTTGAAAACATAAAAGCCATATATTTTCCTTCAAATGTGATAAATTCAAGCCTAATTACCGAAACACCTTCATTATATGGTAGATTACAGTATCCATAAATGTATCCAGGCATGGGGACAACATGTGAACTCCTAGCACTCCATAAATCTGTGGCAAGACTGTCTAAGAGAGTTTGGGGTCAACTGAAGCAGCAGAGTAAGCGGGTCTCTCAAAAAAACAAGCACACAAATGATATCTATCGCAGCCCTGGGCTGACTTAGTCTCTTCACTGTGTGTTATCTGAACTTTGTATATAATCCTCTCCTGGAAGCTTGGTGTAAGTTCCCACGCACTACAAGTTTCCTTCCGGGGCTCTTCTACCTTTCAGTCTGTCCTTGTTATATGAGCCGTTTAACTTTTCTAGTCACAGGTTTCTTTGTGGCAGTCCTCAGTGAGAAGCACCAAATGCAAACGAGCAGAAATGAATGCTGGGAAGTTCATTGAGGCCAGCCTATGTTTGGCCTTGGAAAGTTGAATTTCAAGTGGGAAGGTTTTGTGGCGGGGAGACGGAGGTGATAAAGGGCATTGTCTTGCTTGGATCATTCCAGGTACAGTGGGCAGAGAGATGAGTTTGGGAGACAGAGCTGGGGCTTAAATATTCAGTGGTGACAGAAATAGAAGTAGGTCCAAGGCCTGCCAAGAAATACTACCTTCCTGAGGCTTGCAGGTTTAACTAGTAGAATTTTCAAGTTCGGGTTAGAGAGATGGCTCAGTGGTTAAGAGCACTGACTGCTCTTCCAGAGGTCCTGAGTTCAAATCCCAACAACCACATAGTGGCTCATAACCATTTATAATGAGATCTGATGCCCTCTTCTGGTGTGTCCAAGGACAGCTACAATGTACTTATATATAATAAATAAAATAAATCTTTAAAAAAAATTCTTCAATTCATTCAGAAATCACAGGGCTTGATTTTTAGGGAAGAAGGCAATTTTAGTTAAAAGGTTGGTGGTTTGATTGTAGATGTAAAATTGGTGCTTGATACAAACAAACAAGAAATGTGACTGTTCCACACATGTGGAAACCCGACTGCTGGGTCACTTGATTCCATGGGAATAGCTAGCCTTTGTGCCCCCTCCTCAGCAACTCAGGGTGGATGAATCAAACAAAGCTCTCTTCCAGCTACTATTGTATACTTGAAAGAGTCTGTGCTCCCGGAGTAGCCTTCGCCCACTAATATTGGGGCTCTCCTTTCTAAATGACTTTGTTAGGTAGGAGAGATCTGGAACCCCCTTTCTCCTCTATGAACTATTTTCTCCACAACCCTCACAGTCCATGCCAGGTATGAAAGAAATGTCGGAGTTGTCAGAATTAAAATGGAGTGCCCCTGGGGGATCCTAATAAGTCAGGGGGCTGGAAAGATGGCCGCACTTGGAGAAGACTGGAGTTTGGTCCCAGAATCCAAACGCACATATGCGCAAACAGGATAAAGTAAATCTTCACAGGTAAGTCAGGCTGGTAGATTATGAAGGAAAGCTTCTGATATAACAAGGTTCTTTGATAATGTTGCTGGGGGGAGGGGTCCCTTCTTTGGGGGCCTACGTCTACTTAACAAAACAATTTAGAAACAGACTTGAAAGTTCCAGGACAGTTTTATTAGCATTTGAGAGAAAAACGACAGCTCAGGCAAGCTGTAAACATGTGCAGACATTGGGAGAAGGGAGCTGAAGAAGAGGAGAAAGAAAGCCGGGCTCATGGCAGACAGACTGTCCTGTGGTAGAAGGTGACAGCCACAGAGATCTGCCTGCCTCCAGAAGCCACCACACCCAGTATGGATTAACTCCGGAGGGAAACAGCAGTAAACAGTACGTAACCGTCTACTCTTCAGAGAAATCAGAATGTCATGTCTCCACTCAGGACAAGAGGTATTTCATTTTTTTGACCAGGATGAAATTGCTTTCCTTCAAAGGGTCCCAACAAAGCCCTGGCATCCTCAATGTTTCCTTCGACAATTATAACATTCCCTCCTGGTCCCGATACTATTTAGGAGATGAGATGAAGTGAGGAGATGAATGGATTCATCCATTCCCATGAAATTCAGAGGGTCAACTTCAGACTGGTTCCCCCCATCACGGATAAGCTGTGAACTGGGATTTTGGTCACACCGTCTGGCATAACCTCTAGTAAGGGATGCTAGTTTACAGGGAGAGAGAATAAGAAACTGGTCCAGCAACCAGAACTTACTTCAGGCATCTCTATTTTCAGTCCCAAACAGGAACCAAGAATATTATTGTTGAGGCCTGCTGCCTGCCTAGCCTAGCTGTAGCCATTTTGTTCCATGCCTGCCAGCTATTTCATATTGTTACTATAACACGCCTGCCAGTCACTGATGCAGAAAAATGACTTGACCGAGAGCAGGGTGATGTTGACCACATAAGCTGTTATGTTCTGTACCTTAGGAGGTTTGGAAGTCTTAAGAAATTCCATGGGCTGGAGAGATGGCTCAGGGGTTAAGCGTACTGACTGCTCTTCCAGAAGTCCTGAGTTTCACATCCCAACAACCACATGGTGGCTCACAACCATCTGTAGTGAGATCTAATGCCCTCTTCTGGTGTGTCTGAAGACAGCTACAGTGTACTTACATATAAATAAATCTTTTAAAAAAAGAAAAGAAATTCCACAATCATAAGCTTTACATAGGACCCATCAAATTAAATGTCAGTTTTGAGTGTCCGGGCTCAATTTCAAATTCTTGCCAAGTTTCTAGAAGTGACCCCCCAAAAGCTCTCCACACAAAACTGACATCATGTTGAAGACACCTTAAAACCCAGCATGGCAGGATTTTCATAGTTCCAGGATTCAGGACAGTTCTTAAATGTACTGTCTTCATTAGGGTTTTACTGCTGTGAACAGACACCATGACCAAGATAATTCTTATAAAGACAATATTTAATTGGGGCTGGCTTACAGGTTCAGAGGTTCAGTCCATTATCATCAAGGTAGGAGCATGGCAGCATCCAGGCAGGCATGGTGCAGGAGAAGCTGAGAGTTCTACATCTTCATCTAAAGGCTGCTAGGAGAAGACTGGCTTCTAGGCAGCTAGGACTAGCATTTTAATGTCCATGCCCACAATGACACACCCACTCCAACAAGGCCACAGCTACAAATAATGCAACTCCCTAGGCCAATATATGCAAACCATCACATGAACTAACCTTGCATTTTGGATTCTGTGGTTTGTTCCTTGCTCATATTTAAAGATTTATTTATTTTATGTATATGAGTACACTGTAGCTGTCTTCAGACACACCAGAAGAGAGCATCAGATCTCATTACAGATGGTTGTGAGCCACCATGTGGTTGCTGGGATTTGAACTCAGGACCTCTGGAAGAGCAGTTGGTGCTCTTAACCACTGAGCCATCTCTCCAGCCATCTTGCTCACTTTTTAAAAAACACTTTTTATTGATTCTTTGGGAGTTCATATCATGCACCCGAGTCCCACTCATTGCCCAGTCCTTTCCTGGCTGCCCTCCATCCTTGCAACTTCCTCCCAAAAAGAAAAATAAATAAATAAATAGAAAATAATCAAAACAAACAAAGCATAGAAAACATCTCATCATAGGAGCTGTAGTGTGTCACAGCGTGTCCCACAGTATAGCTTTTTGTCCATAGATTTTTTTTAAAGATTTATTTCTGTACTGTCACTGCCTTCAGACACAGCAGAAGAGGACCACTGAGCCGTCTTTCCAGCCCCCTGTTCATAGACCTTTACCTGCAAATGTTCATTGCAGTGAATCACAGGTCTGGTTAGCGGCCTCTGGCTTCTGCTATAACTACGGGATCCTCACTGGGACTCCTCTCCAATATCCCGTTGTTACTCTTTGTCGTGGAGATTCTGCAGCTTTGGATTAGCAGGACCAGCCCTTTCAGGCACCTCCACAGTTCATAGATGGTGTAGATTTGGGGCGCAAGCCAAAACGAAGCCCTGAATCTGGACCTGGGTGGTAGCTGACCTGGTCGGTGGAGCAGCTATCCCTTATCCCCACCACCAGAGCGAGCTTCCTAGCATGGCCCTGGCCAGCTCAGCCAATGCTGCAGCCAGCACTGAGCAGGGGCAGTTCGGCTCTCATGCCACCAGAGCCAGCTCTACTACACTGCCCACCTGAGCTGGGGCCCACTCTCCCAGGTGCCAGCTCTCACCCCCTTGGGGCTGGTCTATCTTCGGTCTTGCCACTGGGGGCCAGCTCTACTGTGTTGTTCAGGCAGGGTACAAGGCCCCCTTTCCCAAGTGCTGCAGCTGGAGAGGAGTAGGGCCAGCCTCCTGCTTTCATGACCTCAGGGCCAGCTCTCCTGACTACCACAGGTACCACATCACTACTTGGTGTGGGTGGGGTGGCGGGGTTGTACTAACCATTATTGATAACTGTAATGTGTCAGAAAAGACAATAATGAGGCCCAGAACTGCACGCTTTGGGCAAGTTCTCCCTGCAGCTGCTGGCTGGCAACACAGACTTTCTGTTTGGCTTTAAGAGTGCCCATGTGGGTACGCACTCATTGATAAGTGGATATTAGCCCAGATGCTTGAATTACCCTAGATGCACAGAACACATGAAACTCAAGAGGGATGACCAAAATTCGAATGCTTCACTCCTTTAAAAGGGGAACAAGAATACCCTTGGCAGGGAATAGGGAGGCAAAGTTTAGAACAGAGACTGAAGGAACACCCATTCAGAGCCTGCCCCACATGTGGCCCATACATATACAGCCACCAAACTAGATAAGATGGATGAAGCAAAGAAGTGCAGGCCGACAGGAGCCGGATGTAGATCTCTCCTGAGAGACACACCCAGAATACAGCAAATACAAAGGCGAATGCCAGCAGCAAACCACTGAGCTGAGAACGGAACCCCCGTGGAAGGAATCAGAGAAAGGACTGGAAGAGCTTGAAGGGGCTTGAGACCCCATTTGTACAACAATGCCAAGCAACCAGAGCTTCCAGGGACTAAGCCACCCAAAGACTATACATGAACTGACCCTGGACTCTGACCTCATAGGTAGCAATGAATAGCCCAGTAAGAGCACCAGTGGAAGGGGAAGCCCTTGGTCCTGCCAAGACTGAACCCCAGTGAACGTGATTGTTGGGGGAGGGCGGTAATGGGGGGAGGATGGGGAGGGGAACACCCATATAGAAGGGGAGAGGGAGGGGTTGGGGGATGTTGGCCCGGAAACCAGGAAGGGGAATAACAATCGAAATGTAAATAAGAAATACTCAAGCTAATAAAGATAAAAAAAATAATAAAATAAAATTAATTTCCAGTTAAAAAAAAGAGTGCCCATGTGTGTGCTGTGGTGAACTTACCTCGCAACATTCATACACGTCTTTAAGAAAAACGTTAGGCTTGATAGTGCATATCTTTAATCCATGCACCTGGGAGGCAGAGGCAGGTGGACCCGTGAGTTTGAGGCCAGCCTGGTTTACATAGTGAGTTCCAAGAAACAAGAAAAGAAAAATTCTAAAGCGGGCAAGCTGCCCAGAAAAGGGGGATGGAGAAGTGGATGAGAGGAAGCCACGCCCACAGGCTGGCATGGGCGACAGCATCATGGCAGACGAGTATCCACATAGTGGGGAAAGGAGCTCTGGAAAAACAGTGAAGCCCAGCATATTAGAAAAAAATGCTTAGAAAAGAGGAAGAAGAACGTGTACTGAGAAGCACACGCCAATTAGAAGCTGCATGGCTGTGCTCCATAAGCAACAGTACTAGGGGCTGGGAATTCTGGGAAGAAAAGGGATATTATCTCACTAAAGGCTTGAGCGTGGCTTATGTTCCTGAAGAGTGGTTTTGCCTTCTTGAGGGGTTGTCCAGATGCTTGACCTGACCACCTAGAATGTCAGGTCGAAGATTTCATTCCCTGGACCAGAGGAAATAATGTTCCCACGGTGAGCCTTTGCTGTTTTGTCCTATACCGAACCAAAAAGCTTCCACCGAGGCCTCCACAGTCATATACACAAACTAGTTCTACTAGGACATCTGTCCAGTAATCATCTGTCCAGCCTCTGACTGACACTGCTCTTGTAATTAAATTATTATGACTAAGAAGTATTGCCTTAAAATATGAAATCATCCTCTCCATTTTTATCTTTAAAAACTTTCCTATAAGCTGAGCATGTTGCTCAATGGTAAATTGCTTGCCTAGGATGTTAAGGGCTTGGTGTGATTGCTACCACTGCAGGAAAACAAAGAAAGAAAGAAACAAAGAAACAAACAAAAAACCCCCAATGAAACAAAGGCCAACCAAGTATTCCCTTATCTTACCTCAGCTCTACTGAATATCACTTAACCAGGTTAGTCTTGATGCCATACGATAGACCTATCTCTGAGAGGATGACTTGTGTAAAAATGGTAAGGTTTTACTCACTAGGCATCTGTGTGAGTATGTGTGTATGTGTGTATGTGTGTATGTGTGTATGTGTGTATGTGTGTATGTATGTATGTGTTTATGTATGTAAAGCCTGGAGAACAAGTCTTGAGTCTTCTCTCTCTCTCTCTCTCTCTCTCTCTCTCTCTCTCTCTCTCTCTCTCTCTCTCTCTCTCTCCCTCTCTCCCTCTTTCTTTTTGACAGAGGTCTCACCATGTAGCCCTAGCTATCCTGGTATTTACTATGTAGACCAGGCTGGGACAGAGATTTGCCTGCACAGAATGTACCACTTTGTCCTTCCTTGAGGAAGGTCTGCTTCCTTGAGGAAGGTTCATGGGGTCACTTATGCAGTGGTGGGAAAGGTAATTGGAGATTGAGGAAGTGCAGAGCAGGACTGTTGGGGGCCCACCTGTGTTCAGTGAGCCACAAGTGTTGTCATATAGCTGTGAATGCAGCCTGATGTAAAACTGTAAGCACACTTAAATCATTTCGTGTGTGTGTGTGTGTGTGTGTGTGTGTGTGTGTGTGTGTGTGTGTTTCTTATGTGTATCAGTGTTTTGCCTGCATGTATGTTTGTGGACCGTATGCCTGCAGTCCCTATGGAGGCCACAAGAAGGTGCTGGATCTTTTGGGACTGGAGTTACAGATGGTTGTTAGCTGTCATGTGGGTGCTAGGAGCCGAACTCTGGTCCTCTGAAAGAGAAGCCAATGCTCTTAAACATTAAGACACCTCTCCAGCATCTTGGGTTTGTTTTTCCTTTCCTTTCCTTTCCTTTCCTTTCCTTTCCTTTCCTTTCCTTTCCTTTCCTTTCCTTTCCTTTCCTTCCTTTCTTTCTTTCTTTCTTTTTTTGTAACTCAAATATCTGACATAAATTTCCTCATTAAAAAATAACAGTATCTTGTATGAACATTTGTTTTTATTTTATGTGTGTGAATGCTTTGCCTGAATGTACATAAGTGCACTTTGCATTTTCATGGATCCCCACAGACAGCAGAAGAGGACATCTGATTCAGAACTGAAGTCAGAGACAGTTGTAACTGCCATGTGGGTGCTGGGACTTGTTCCTCAGCAAAACAAGTGCTTTCAACTGCGGAGCATCTCACAAGCCCCTTCTTCCTCTTTAAAAAACTTTCTTTGGGCAGGCAGTAGTGGCACATGCTTTTAATCCCAGCACTTGGGAGGCAGAGGCAGGCAGATCTCTAAGTTCGAGGTCAGCATGGCCTACAGATTGAGTTCCAGGATAGCCAGGGCTACTTAGGGAAATCCTGTCTCAAAAAACCAAAAAAGTAGAAAAATTAAAAATTTTTTCCTTTGTGTTGGGGATGCATCTCAGTAGTATGATCCCTAGCAGTGCCAGAAAACAAAAACCAAACACGGTGAATGAAACAAGAGTGCTTCTTGTGTGAACTGTGTAGATGACGTGAGGCACTGCAATGTCAAATGCTGGACACGGGCACAAAGTCATCCCTGGTATATATGATTATCCTCTGGAGGGTTTCTCGGGTCTTTGTTGTTTGCTGATGTTGTTATTTGTCTTTGTTGTTGTGCTGTTGTGTTGTTTGTGCTGTTGGCCTCTATGCAGCCAAGGCTGGCCTTGGCATACTTCCCTCCTGCCTTAACCACTAGAGTCCTACAGGTTTGGGCTACCACACTTGGCTCTTTCTTCTTCTAAATTACATATATTCTCTCTCTCTCTCTCTCTCTCTCTCTCTCTCTCTCTCTCTCTCTCTCTCTCTCTCTGTGTGTGTGTGTGTGTCTCCATGGATGAGATGGCACTTTCAGGAGTGTGGGTTATGGGAATCGAACTCAGATCATCAGTCTTGGCAGCACACTCCTTTACTAGCTGAGCCATCTCTGCATCCTCTCCAACTGTTTTCATTTATGTTGATATCAAGAGAAAAGTTATGGGGACCAGAGGGATGGTTTGGTGGTTAAGAGCACTGACTGGTCTTCCAGAGGTCCTGTGTTCAATCCCAGCAACCACATGGTGGCTCACAACCATCTGTAATGGGATCTGATTCCCTCTTTTGGTGTGTCTGAAATATATATGTTTGTTTTTAGAAGGAATCTCTGTATTATGTAGCTCGGGCTGTCTGAAACTCACTACATCGACCAAAATGGTCTTGAACTCACAGACATCCACCTGCCTGTCTCTGCCTCCCAACTGCTAGGATTAAAATTTGGGCCACCATACCTGGCTTGCTTTGTTTTCATACATATAAAATAGTAAGGTGTCTACTGGTTAAAAGGAAGGGGGGAATCTTAATCTTTCTTCAGAAATGGAAAATAAGCTTTAAAGCAATGGGAAACAGAAAAGGTCTTTAAGGGCAATGAGGTCAAAGAGAAAGGGAATCAGGAAAGAGGAAATGCTCTTAGGATGATGAGCCTGAAGAGCTAGAAGCGAAAGTTACTGGATTTTCCTGAACAGGAATGCTCAGACTTCAGAGAGAGCCCTAGAGTCACTCTCATGGAGAAGCTAAAACGGCTTAAACTTAATTCAGAATTGTCAAAATGGGTAGCTGCCATAGAGACTTCTCAAAATCAGTTTGTTTTAAACAGCGTCCTTATAATGTGCCAGGTGGTAAAAGTGTCAAATTTCTCAAACACCAAGAGTAGCTTTCAGCATGTTGAGCAGTTGATGAAAGAAAGCGGAGCCCCCCTTTGTATGGCTGAGTTACCTTGTAAGTTTAATTTCACTTCCTCTATCATGTTTTGTCCAAAGATTGTTATTTCCAGTTCCCGATGACTGAGTTCATAGTTAAATTAAAAATGAATCAGCCTGTGCCCTTCCAACCAGGCAAAGTAAGTATTCCTGACTTTGGAAGCTATTTTAAACTTTTTTTTTTTGAATAATTGGAAAAAGTTCTGGCCACCTATGTATCAAATATACTCTTTGATCAAAAGTTCTGTTCAACGTGTAAGAGCCACCATTTAAAATAAAAATACATGTTTTTGAGAATTTAAGTCTATTTAATTATGTAAACTTAGGTAAACTGTAAATATAATGTATCCATTGTGACTATCTCATAATATCTCAGTCATTCCTATAGAGAAGCTAAAACCTTTTACACTTAATTCAGAATTGTCAAAATGGGTAGCTGCTCTAGCAATGAGTTCCCAAAACCAGTTTGTTTTAAATAACGTCCTTATAATGTGCCAGGTGGTAAAAGTGTCGAATTTCTGAAACACCTGGACCCGGAGTGAAATGGTTTATCTAACAATGCTCACCGACCAACTCTAGGTATCAACCTGGGTCTCTAAGCTCTTTACCTTTCACTTTGTAGACAGCGAGTCCCATCAGGGAGCCAATTGGACCAGCAGAGTGCTGTGCATCCTGGGAGTTGTAGTTTGCAGGGCCCCAATGCTGACTACATGCTCTACAGAACGGCTGAGGACCGTTGCCGGGTGTCATTAGCAAGCGGCAAGTATGGCGGTGGCGCGAGTCGACGGGGCTTTGGCTCCGGGAGAAGGTACGATGATTCCCCGCTCCTAAATTCCAAAGTTTACTTCACTAAGACATATTAAATAGTTGCTTGGTGTAAAGAAGAAGCCTGGGTTTAGAGGTGCAGTTTTGGACCAGTTCTTTTGATGAGGGGCTGTAGGCAACACGGAGGCGCACTCCCTACTGGGAGTTGTAGTCTCGCTCTCTGGTCCAGTCCGGTAACATTGCAGTGAAGGCTGGATGAGGGACTTCAGTCCCCAGGACCCTTTGCGGTGCCCGGCGCCTCCGTCCCGCGCTCTCCCTAGCCTGACTGGGCAGTGGGCTTCAGACTGCGGTGACCTTTCTGGGACGTTTACTTTGAGTTCCGAGTGCCCACGGGAAATTAGCAGAGTCTTTTTATTTCCCGTACCTCTCCTTCTCGTCGGTTCCGAGAACGTTCAGGAAGCATCTTATCTGAAACCGCATCATAGTATGCTTGAACTCTTCTTTGGAAGTGGCCAGTAGCCGTGATAGAATCTGAGAATGACCCAGACATGCGTTGCACCCCCGTCATTCTGCAGGCCGGGTCCTGGAGTCGAGTTTGGTCTTTGTTTGGCAGAGCTCAGGTTGGGGGTGCGCCGGTGCCTGGGAGATGCCTCCTTGGGGCGCCGACCTCAGAGCTTTTGTTTTGGTAACACTCTGAGGCGTGGTGGCAGCTGACTGGATTGGGGCAGACCAGGGTAGGTAGAGTTGAGGCTCTTAAGCTGGCGACCCTGAATTCTAATGGGGAGGAGTTCGGCTAAAAGATGTGTTGACACTTAAGAATTGTGTGCGAACGCTAGGTGCGCTTTTCCAGAACAGTGTAGTTTTCATCTTGAAGAAGGGGCTCACGACGCCTCACGTGATAAGAAGACCGAAAAGCATTGACACCCTCTAGGAAAGCAGTCCCAAAAAAATTACATCCCAAGGTGGTCCCAATCTAATCGAAAATTTGAAATTAGCAGTTACTCAGGCCACGCCCCCTTTCCTAAACCTTCCTAGCTCACCAAGACAACCCACAACAGCAGCAGTTAGCATTTACAGAGCCATCCCCGCTACGCTCAAAGAGCCAGATGATATTTTGGATGCTTTTCTCCCATTATCTCATGTTTTTTTATGTAGAACAATGTTTATATTATATTCTCCCCCCCCCTTTTTTTAGACAGGGTCTCATTATGTAGCTGTGACTGGTCTAAAACTGGTCTAAAAGCAAGAAATCCTTTTGCTTTTGCCTCCTCAATGCTCTGATTAAAGGTGTGAGGTGTACACGTGGCTCATTCACTTTTTTTTTTTTTTTTTTGGTCGTTTTTCAAGACAGAGTTTCTCTGTGTAGACCTGGCTGTCCTGGAACTCATTCAATAAACTAGTCTGGCCTCCAACTCACAGAGATGCTTTTGTCTCTCAAGTGGCCTCCCAAGTGCTGGAATTAAAGGCGCTTGCCACCACTGCATAGCTGTTTTGTTTTGAGACAGGGTATCAATCTATAGCTCTGTTTTCCCCAGAACTCACTATATAGATGAAGCTGGCCTCGAAATTGAAGATGTGCTGGTGCTTTAAACATCACCTGACTGTCATCTATGTCTAGTGGAGTAGAAAAGTTACCCCAGAGGAAATGGAGGGGGAGAGGCTAAGAGAGTGACCATTGAGGCTAAGAGAGTGACTTAGAGGAAAGACGTGGGTGGACACATCGGGGAGGCAGTCAGCCTTTAGGAGAGGGGTCTCAGTTACCAAACCTGCCAACCCCTTAATTTGGGGGGCTTTCGGACTATGAGAAATAAATGAGAAAAAGAGAAGGAAACTTGTCCATAGTGATTAGTCAGGGGAGCTACAGTCTGAATTTGTGCTATAGGTGTTTTATTGAGCGCTGCCTGCAACCTTGTGAAATCAAAATCATTTTATTCCATCAATTAACTATACTGTGATTTTCAAAAGTACTTCAAAGTGGCGGGGAGATAGTTTAGTTGGCACAGTGCTCGCTGTACAAGCACGAGGAACCAAGTTCAATCCTCAAACCCAGGTAAAAGGCCCAACGTGGTGGCAGGAGCTTGTAATCTCAAGTGCTGGGTGAAAGACCCCCGGAGTGGGGAGACCCTCACTCAAGTCTCGGGATGACGCAACCCCCCAAGAACTCACACAAGACCATCCTTGTTGTAATTACATGAGGTTTATCGATAGCAACCAGTGCACTGGGGTCGAGACTCGTATCTCACGCAGGGGCAGTGGAGTTCGACCCCGAGAGGCTGGGAGAAGAGGTATTTAAAGGAGAAACCCCAACCTGAGGGGGGCAGGGATGGCGTCATAGAATAACAGTGAAAATCACAAGGAAGAACTCTCTGTCTCCCAAGATTGTTTCCCTAGGAGAAGCCGTCTCTTACTTCTCAGATTGTTTAACTTCATGGTCCGCTAGTTCTTAGGAGACGTTGTTTCCTGCTTCTCAAAATTGTTCTCTAAGATTTATGGTCAGCTAGTTTCTGGGAGAAAGCTGTTGAGCTGGCCAATGTAATTATCCATTCTATAGCCCTAGGAGAGGCTTCTTGGAACATACAATTCTGGGGCCTAACCTGTTTTCTTTTTTCTGCTCTAAACTTTGTGTCTAGGGGGGCAACTTTAAAACTTTTATCTTTCACTGGGAAGGTGAATATAGGCAGATTCTTGGGACTTGTTGGCCAACCAGCCTACTCTACTTATGAGCTCCAGGTCAGTGAGAGACCCTGCCTCAAAAAACAAAGTGAGGGCTGTAGAGACGGCTCAGTGGGTAAGAGCGCTTACAGTGACAGCATTCAGACTGGAGTTCAAACCCCCAGAATCCATGGGAAAAGCCCCAGCACCTAGTACTTTGGAGGCTTGCTGACTTCCAGTCTAGCACTAGGCTTTCAGGTTCAGTGAGAGAGTGTGTAAAGAAAATAAAGATTTACAGAACAGGACACCCAGCATTCTCCTCTGGCTTCCCTGGGCATGCGTGATATGCACTGACCCCAATCCCCATACACACGGTGTTGGGCTCTTGAAAATATAGTTAGGTTATAAACATTTTGATTTCTATAAAAAAAAAGTTTTAGGACCTGGTGCGATGATAGCTTTAATTCCAGTATTTGGGAGTTGAGGGAAAGAAGATCAGGAGTTCAAATTTAGCCTTGGATACATAGAGAGTTTATGCTAGCCTCGCCAGCATCAGACCTTGTCTGAAAACAACAGCAAAAGATAAAACAAAACAAAAAAACCCCCAAACAACAACAACCAAAACCAATCCAAAACAAAAGATTGAAAGATTAAAAAAAAGGGGAAATAAGCCTTGAGGTGGTGGCACCCGCTTTTGTTATGCCCAGTTCTTGAGAACCCCAGGAGACCGCCAGAGATCAGGACACCACCCATGTAAACACACAAGAGTACAAAATTGGGATGCAACTTCTCTGCTTGGCAGGTTAGGAATGGGACGCCCAGGTTTGGGGTTTATATATGGGAAATGCATAGGCTGGGGCTTTCAAGAGGGTGAGGGCTAAAGGAATGCTATCCTTTCAAACTGATAACGTTTGTTCAGACAGCAAGAAGGGACCATACATCTGGAAAAGGACTTTTCTGACGTGGGAAGAAATGATTCATTTCGTTATCAGTGACCAGTGTATTTTTACAAGCTGGCTACAGCTTGTCTGGGAGCCCTTGGTTGTCTTTCCCATAGATTAAGAGTGGAGGCCTTATCACTTTAAGGGCATTAATTTTCTGCCTCCTTCAAAGACAGGAGACATCTGCACCAGGGGGTTGTGCTGGCTGTTTAAGTCGGTGCTGGGAACTCAGTGCAGAGGCAAGAGTGAGCTGCCTTTTGTCTCTTCACTTTAGTCCCAGCACTAGGGAGACAGCCAGCAGATCTCTAAGTTTGAGGCCAGCCTGGTCTACAGAACGAGTTCCAGGACAAACAGTGAAACTCCTAGAAACCCTGTCTCAGAAAATTAAAATAAATCCCAGAAAAAAACCCAGAAATCAAAACCCCAAATACCTCAAAAGAAACATCAATCCTGTTTTCTGAATGCTTATTATTAAATACTAGAGTGTACTTAGGGCTTGCATGCTAGGCAAAGGCTCCCAGTAATTCATAAATTCGAAAAAAAAATGTGGCATTAGAGCTCTGGATTATTGTACGTTTAAACTCTTGATACTTCTTGTGCTGTGGTGTAGTTTTAAATGTGTTTACATGTTTTTCCCCTCAGTGTGAAATGCTAAGCTCAGTCCTCAGGTTTGCTTTCTAACAAGATGTTTTCTCTTTTCAAGGATCAGTGGTGAACTGGTCAGGGCAGGGACTGCAGAAATTAGGGGCCAACTTGCCCTGTGATGCCGATGTTCACACATTGATTCTGGATAAAAATCAGATTATAAAACTGGAAAATCTGGAGAAATGCAAACAGTTAATACAGGTGAGTATGGGTTATATAAGACTCATTTATTCCTAAACAAATCCAAAAAGTCACACTCTACATGCCTGGAAAGCAGTAAGTGTCGCCTTCAAGTTTTGTATGCTAGCTTCTTTTTTTTTTTTTTTTTTAGATTTATTTATTCTATGTATGTGAGTACACTGTCGCTTTCTTCAGACATACCAGATGAGGGCATTGGTATGCTAGCTTCTGAAGGTGAATACATGTGTTACACTTACAATGGACTAGAAAGAGAAGCATTATTAAAAAATGAAAACAGGGCTGGCAAGACAGCTCAGCAGGGGGGCTGGAGAGATGGCTCAGTGGTTAAGAGTACCAACTGCTCTTCCAGAGGTCCTGAGTTCAATTCCCAACAACCACATGGTGGCTCACAGCCATCTGTAATGAGATCTGATGCCCTGTTCTGGTGTGTCTGAAGACAGCTAAACTGTACTTATATATAATAAAAAAATAAATCTTAAAAAAAAAAAAAAAAGGCACCTCAGCAGGTAGGAGTGCTTATGTAAAGGTCTGAAGACCTAGGTTTGCTCCCTGCCACAGGTCGGAGAGAACTGACTGACTTTTGAGACGATGCCTGTGACGTTTGCATGTGTGCTCTTGCTCTCAGATACTTGCAAATGTCTGTGCATGCATGCGTCTGCACGCTCTTGCTCTCTGTATACATATTTTAAATTTCTTATTTATTTCACTCTTTATAGATGTATCTTTCTGTATATCTGTATGAATGTATGCAGCATGCGTATGAGTACATGCAGAGGCCAGAAGAGGAGATCAGATTCTTTGGAGTTGGAGTTAACTACAGATGGTTGTGAGGCACCTGACTTGGTGCTAGGAACTAAACTGATATTCTGGAAGAGCAGCATTTATGTTTGTTTTTTTTATTAAGATTTATTCATTTATTTATTATATATAAGTACACTATAGCTGTCTTCAGACACACCAGAAGAGGGCATCAGATCTCATTTTCTACAGATGGTTGTAGAAACCATGTGGTTGCTGGCATTTGAACTCAGGACCTCTGGAAGAGCAGGCAGTGCTCTTAACCATTGAGCCATCTCTCCAGCCCCACACTTATGTTCTTAACTGCTGAGCCATTCTTCTATTCCCATAAATAAATACATATTTTTTAATATTTATTTATTTTATGTATATGAGTACACCGTAGCTGTATTCAGACACCAGAAGAGGGCATCAGATTTCATTACAGATGGTTGTGAGCCACCATGTGGTTGTTGGGAATTGAACTCAGGACCTCTGGAAGAGCAGTCAGTGCTCTTAACTGCTGAGCCATCGCTCCAGCCCCATAAATACATATTTTTAAAAGGCACATTATATGTTGATAAAATACTGTGTTAAGGGGTTGGGAATTTAGCTCAGTGGTAGAGTGCTTGCCTAGCAACCTCGAGGCCCTGGGTTTGGTCTCCAGCTCCAAAAAAAAAAAGAAAAACAAACAAACAAACAAACAAAATACTGTGTTAACCTAATTTTAACTTCATATTGGGGTAAAGAGTTTATTCATCCAGGAATGTTGGGCTTGAGGATATACTTGAAGGCCAAGGCTTAGCATACTCAAAGCCCTAAACTACACCTGAACAGGACAAAGGAAAGGGAGTGTTTATTTGGTCCCTTTTAGTATACCTATCATAGTCCTTCTTTGTGACTGAAATGGTATGACGACAGTATTCACAGAGCTAATATTTTCGAGTTGAATAAAAGATAAGATAAAGAGTATCTTTAGGAGACAGCTCAGTGGGTAAGAACACTGGCTCTGCAAACACACAGCCTTGAATTTGGATCCCCAGCACCCACACTAAAAGCTGGGCACCGATGCATGTAGTGTACATTTAACCTGGTCATTGGAGGGGAGAGGCAGGCAGATCCTCAGAGCTGGCTGGCCAGCCAATTTAGCCAAAATGATGAGCCTGCAGTTCAGTAGAGAGTCTGTCTCAAAGCAATAAGGTGGAGAGGGACAGAGGAAGATACCCAAAGTCCTGCTCTAGCCTGTGTATGTATATAGATGGGCATGTGCACCCCCCATACACAAGAATGCAACACATAAACATATACACACACGCATGCAGTGACCCCAACATACACCATCCACACACACGTATCTTTAAAAATTGGCAACAGACTTACTAAGCTTTATCTGTATTTTTAAAATATATAAGCATACATTGATTGTGTATGATACTGTGTTTCATTTGTCTGCATATGTATATCATATATTTTTATCATTTTCATCACATTACCCTCTCTTGATTTCTTCCACTCCTTCTAATCCCATTTCTCCTCTCTTCTCTCTTGTTTTTCCATGTCTTCTCTTTCTCCTCTTCTTTCTTCTCCTTCTCTCCCACCTCTCTTTTTGTGACCAAGTGAATTTCATGAGGAACATGAGTGAGAATCCATTTACGGGAACGTAGACACCTCACCATGGCTACCCCCCTTGAAGAAAGTGTCTTTCCCTTCTCTGTCAGCCACTGTGTGTTATTCTCAGTGATTAATCCTTGGAAGGCATGGCCTTCCGGGCTTCCTCTCCACACCTCCAGCTGTTGAGGAGCTTAGTCTTACGTGCTGCTTTGAGTTCCAGACTACAGCAGCCATGTGATACTCAGAAAGCACTATCTGTTCCCCCACTTTCCTCCTGCCCTTACATTCTTTCTAACCTTCCACTGCCCTCCTCAACGTTATAGATGTCCCGTTTATGGCTGTGCATTTTAACAGATATTTGTTTCCGGCACTGAGACCAGTTATGAGTCTCTGCAGACACCACCAACTCTTGCAAAAGAAGCTTCTCTGAAAACAGCTGACGGCCGCATTGTTCTGTGGGTGTTTATGCAGTCAGTTAGAAGTCTGATTGATAGGTACATTCTGTCCGTTAGCAAAAGCCATCAGTAGCTTCTAGGGCTATGCCATCCCCTGCCATGGGCTTTTGACTGGGTTTATATGACCACACGTGAATTTCTTGTGGTCAGGCATTACTTGGTTACCCCATATAACAACAGATATAAATTTATCTATACTTTTGTTGATTAGAACAATAGACTCCAGTAGTTAAACTGTAGGTGATAGATATGTATACTATGTGTAAACTATAAGTTAGGTTTGTGTATTTGGGAATGTTTGACCATCTACCAGGATGTGTGGAGATATAGATTTTGTTTCTAGGAATAATAATGTTCTCCTTTCACAGTTGTCAGTGGCTAATAATCGCTTGGTTCGGATGATGGGTGTGGCCAAGCTGACTCAACTCCGAGTGTTAAATTTACCTCATAATAGTATTGGCTGCATGGAAGGGCTGAAGGACCTCGTCCATTTGGAGTGGCTGAATTTAGCGGGCAATAATCTGAAGGTGAATGGCTTTCTTCTTGGTAATTAACTTTTGAGATTTTTGTTGTTGCTGTTGTCGTTTTCTGTACCTGTTCTCTGGGAAAAAGAAACTTGGCAAGTATAGAAATAAGTAAACTAAAAAGTGAAAGTGTCTACTTATATAATTGGTATCAGCACACACCTTCAAAAGCCTCCATTTGAAACATTTACTCCACTATAGTTTACTTTTAAATGTGAACAGAGAATCTATATCGTACTCAAAAAAGTAAATAAAATACTAGAATGATGGGGAAGGAGGTCCGGTCCCCCCCCCCCCCGAGCCAAACTTTTAAGTACATTTTTAATGATGCATGGGAAAAAGGTTTGAAAGTCAAGAGATCTAGATTTTTATCTACTGTTTCTGCCACCCAGGAACTGTGTAATAATTTATATAAGTACACTGTAGCTGTTCTCAGACACACCAGAAGAGGGCATAGGATCCCATTACAGATAGTTATGAGCCACCACATGGTTGCTGGGATTTGAACTCAGGTCTCCTGGAAGAGCAGTCAGTGCTCTTAACCACGGAGTCATCTCTCCAGCCCTGTAATTTTGGATGTTAATAACCATTGCTATATCTTATTTTCTGGGAAGGGGACTGGAGGGAATTATAATAATAGTTGCCTTTATTGAGCACCTGCCTTGTGCTATGAACTTTTCTAATCACCTCATCTGTAGTGAGCTCATGCCAGCCAGTGAAGTAGGTATAGTTACTATGCTTATTATACAGGAAGGGGAACTGAGGCCAGAGAACTTAATAACCTATCCCAGCTCATTCATCTAAGAAGTTGTAGAGCCCAAAATTTAAAAAAAAAAATCATTCTTAGAGAATGTCATAAGATTTAGAGCATATTTTGATCATATTTATCTACCATTCTCTCCCTAAATCTTTTCACTTCTGTCCTCAACTCCTTACCCAACTTGATGTTGTCTTTTTCATTTTAAAACGAACCAACCGAGTCTAATTTATACTGCGCATGTTCCTGGGTGTGGTGTCTGGATCGTGGTTGACTCACTAGGGGTCATGCTCTTAAGGAAAACTACCCCTTTCTTAGAAACCATTTTCTGTAGGTCCTCAGGGGTGGGACTTAGAACCTCTTCTTCCCTCTATGCTAAGTGTTACCTGGCTTGCTCTTGTGTGGGTCTTATAAGATAACCACAGCTGCTGTGTGTGTGTTCATGGGTGCAGAGGTCCTGTCATGCCTAGAAGATGCTGCTTTGCTTTGATCCTCCCCAACCACAAAGCCAGGATTTAACATAGGCTATTTGACTTCATTCTGATTTTGTAAATTCTCTTCTCAAGACACAGATGTCACTGAACTTTCTTTGGGTTGTAGATATTTGCGATGTTAGGAATTGCTTGGTAGCCTTGAAAGCTTGCAACATGGCTGTTTTCTTTCTTTCTTTCTTTCTTTCTTTCTTTCTTTCTATTTATTTATTTTTAATTCATATTTTTATTGGATATTTTATGTATTTACATTTCAAATGTTATCCCCTTCGCCCCCTCTTCCATCTCCCCTCCCCCTCCCCCTGCTTCTATGAAGATGTTTCCACTCCCACCCTCCCACTCCAACTTCAACACCCTCGAATTCTCCTAAACTGGGGAAATGAGTCATCACAGGACCAAGGGCCTCTCCTCCCATCGATGCCAGATAAAGCCATCCTCTGCTACACATGCAGCTGGAGCCATGGGTGCCTCCATGTGTACTGTTTGGTTGGTGGTTTAGTCCCTGGGAGCTCGGGGGGCGGGGGTCTGGTTGGCTGACATTGCTGTCCTTCCTATGGAGTTGCAAACCCTTCAGCTCCTTTCATGGCTGTTTTCCTAACGTTGCTCTCCTCCCTTCTCTGGCTCAGCTCTGCTTTGTGCTTCTAGTGACAAGAGGAAGCGGGGCTCGGCTGAGACAGTTAGGGGACACTTCGTCTGTTGATTTGAAGTGCAGGGAATGACATGATGCTTTTCTTGTGACAGACCATGGAGCAAATCAATAGCTGTTCAGCTCTGCAGCACCTTGATTTATCAGACAACAACATCCCCCAGATAGGGGATGTATCGAAACTGACAGCTCTGAAGGTAGGTGGGTTTTCTGTAACTTCTTAAGAAAAACATAGATCTAAAAAAATGACTAAAAATATTGTTTCATTTTGTGTGTATGTAGGTTTATGTGTTTAATTTTTCTATTCTCAAAGATGCTGTTTTCAGTACTAAGTATAACTTAATTAACAAAGTTGATTTCACTTAATACATGGAAGATGGAGAAATGGCTCAAAGGTTAAGAGCACTGGTTTGATTCCAGAACCACAGAGTGGCTAACAACTCTCTGTAATCCTGGTTCCAGGCCTATAATGTCCTCTTCTGGCCTCCACAGGCACCAGGCATACACATGGTACATGACATACATATAGGCAAAACACCTACATACATAAATCATTAAATCTAAACTAAAAATCATGATATAGAGTTTTTTCCTGTATTTTGCTTAATTGAATATTATTAGCATCAGATAGACTCTTTAAGCTTTAGAAATGGAATGTGAAGCTCCATGTTTTCTATATCATTTCATAGCAACAATAATTCCAAACAATTTGACATATCCAGCTATCCCAATAAATGCTAAGAGAATTCAAAAAATGGTTGGATATTTTGTGCATTTTTCCTTTTATTATACCTCCCCCCATTCCTCCCCAATGGTGCGCATGTGTGCATGTATGCATGTGCGTGATGGATGTGTACATGTGTATGTGGTGTGTGTATGTGCGTGTGTGTGTGTGCGCGTGTGTGTGCGCATATGTGTAGTAGATATGTATGTGTGGTACATGGTGATGGGTTTGGATGGAGACACCTGAGTGGAACAGGATGCTGGGTGTCTTCCTCTATCCCTCTGTACCTTATTGCTCTGAAATAGACTCTCACTGAACTGGAAGCTCACTTTTTTTAGCTATTGACTGGCCAGAAATCCACTTATTTTTGCCCCAAGTACAGGCATGAGCCAGCATGCCCAGCTTTTTACATGGGTGCTTGGGATTTGATAATAGATCCTCATGGTTGTAAACACTCTTATCCACTGGGCTATCCCTCCGGACTCACTCACTCCATCCATCCATCCATCCATCCATCCATCCATCCATCCATCCATCCATCCATCCATCCATCCACCCAGCCACTCACCCAGCCACTCACCCAGCCACCCAGCCACCCATCTACCCATTCAGCCAGTCACCCACCCATTCACCCAACCAGCCAGCCAGCCACCCACCCATTCACCCACCCACCCAGCCACCCACCTACCCACTCATCCATCTTTCATTTATTTGTTTATCTTATTTTGATAAGTGTTTTTATTTATTTGCTTTTCTTCTCTTTTACTTTTGGCTTTTCGAGACAAGGTTTCTCTGTGTAGCCTGGCCATTTTGGAACTTGCTCCATAGATAAGGCTGGCTTGGACTCAGATATCAGCTTGCCTGTGCCCCACGAGTTCTGGGACTAAAGGCATGTGCCACCATGCCAGCCTTTACTCTGACATTTTAAAAGGAAAGGAATAGCTATGTTGGAAATTGCTTTGCATATTAACAAATTGCATAAACTGTAGTGCATCGTAGCAGACCTCAGTACTACATCAACCACATGTTCTTGGGTAAGTCATAGGTCCTGTTGGCCAGAGACCACTTAGGTGCCTTTTAAGTGCTAATCTTTGCATTATCAAGCTAATTTATTTGTAATTTATTGATTTGTATTTTTTTCTTTCAAGACCTTGCTTTTACATGGAAATATCATCACTTCTCTCAGAATGGCACCTGCTTATCTACCCAGGAATCTTTCGATACTGTCTTTGGCAGAAAATGAAATCCGAGACTTAAATGAGGTAAACTGTGAAGCTCTTCTGTGGGATCCTGGAAGGAGAAGTCCAGGAGTCTGTGGGATCTAGGACAGGGAAAGGCCAGGAGAGACAGGAAAGGTTCTCGAGCTCCCTTTTAGACTGGGGCCATCATGGGAGAGCACGCTGCTATGGTGATACGCTTGGCTCTACAGTGTCACTGTTTCTCTTTCTACCTTTTCCTTACCCTGGCAGGTCACCAGGCTGAATTTCAGTTGTAATACTGCAGTGCGCTGGTGATTGGCAGCAAAGAGACATCTGCTTTAAAGGGCCAGTGAGGCTACCTGTCCACCTTTCCCTGCTGTTGCTATATTCTCAGATAGGGTTTTCTCAAGCCAGGCACCGTCTTGCATGTCGGTAACATTAGCACTTGGTCACAGAGGCAGGACGATTAGAAGCTAAAGGTCAGCTTGGGCTAAATGATATCCTGTCACAAAAGAAGGGCTATGGTTTTCTTAACTAGGAGACAATGCTGATACTTTCCTGTTGTTCAGGAAGGACACATGGCCAGGTTCTTAGAGCTGTAGAAGTCAGTGACTAATAGTAGAATATTGCTTGATGCTCTTTAAAACAAGAGGGAAATTGTGACATTCTCAAATGCTGCCAAAGTTATGTGGTCATTGGAACCCTGAGCTTGACACTGGACATTCATTTTGCTCAACAAGGGTGTCTTTTGTTGCAGATCTCATTTTTGGCCTCTTTAAGTGAACTGGAACAGTTATCAATCATGAACAACCCTTGTGTGATGGCTACCCCGTCCATTCCAGGGTTTGACTATCGACCGTACATTGTCAGCTGGTGTCTGAATCTCAGAGTGCTGGACGGATACGTGATTTCTCAGAAGGAGAGGTAGGCATTATCTGTTTACCATGGCACCAATCATGGGAGTTTGGGGAAGATCAGTTCTAAAGTTTCTAGTTTGCCACAGATTGTTTTTTTTTTCTTTTTCCGGAGCTGAGGATCGAACCCAGGGCCTTGTGCTTGCTAGGCAAGCGCTCTACCACTGAGCTAAATCCCCAACCCCAGATTGTTGGTTTTTTGTTTTTTGTTTTTTTCCCCTTTGAGACAGGGTCTCTGTGTAGCCCTGGCTGTCCTGGAACTTGCTCTGTTGATTAGACCAGGCTGCCCTTCAACTTAGAGGTCTGCCTGCCTCTGTCTCCCAATGCTGGAATTAAAGGTGTGTACCACCACCATCTGGCTAATCAATTAATTAAAGTGTATCTTTAAAAATTGAAAATGCTGGTGTAATTGTAGCCCAGAGTGTTTGTTGGGTATTTAGGATTACCCCTCCTTTCCTGGGAAGGATAGGAGATGAGTATTAGAGCTGGGAGCCGGTGTGTGGTACATGCCAGTCATCCCAGTACTTGAGACACAGAGGCAGAAGAGTTAGGTGGTCATTGTCATTCTAGGATACACTGTTGGTTCTAGAGTAGCCTGTGCTACATAAGACTAGTTTTAGGGCTAGGGAATACAACTCATTTGTAGAATGCTTGTCTACCATGTTTGAGGCTCTTGCTCTGCAAGCATGAGGACCTGAGTTTGAATCCACATAAAAACTGGATATACCAAAATATCATTCATTAAAAATGAACCCACATAAAAAGCCAAGTATAGCTTCCCATACTGTAACCCCAGCATGGGGAACAGGGTGACAGAAATGTGTGGATCATTGGCTAGCCAGCAGATAGCAAGCTTCTGTTTTACTGTGATTATATTTTTAAGCCCCATTGTTTCATAAAACTGGCCATGGTGGTTCATGCCTATGATTCCAGCACCAGAGAGACGAAAGCATGAGGATCAGAAATCCAAAACCATGCTTCTGTTTGATGAACAAAGTATAAATGGAGAGAATCCTCATTGCTTCTTTGAAAATAATTAAAAGATATTTGGGCTCATTAGTATGAACAGAGTGCCTCTAATTGTGAAAAAAAAAAAATGAAAACAAGAGACCAAGGGAAGTGAGTTAGGAATATAGATCAGAAAGCAGGGACTGTGCCATGTGTGTAATGCTCCTACTGAGGAGGTGAGATGGGCAGACTGCTGGAGCTTGCTGGCCTCCGGCCCAGCCAAAAGGTGAGCCCCAAGAGAGAGAGACCTGGTCTCAAAAAATAAAGTGTGTAGTGTGTAGCAACAGAAGAAGATACCCAACCTCAGCCTCTGGCCTCTACTGTACATACACAAGAGTATTCACGCGCGTGCGCGCACACACACACACACACACACACACACACACACACACACACCCACACACACCCATCCCTCAAAATTAACTAAAAATAAGTAAAACTTGAGAGTCTTTCTTTTAAAGATTTATTTTTATTTATTTATTTTACAAATGTGAGTACACTGTTGCTGTCTTTAAACACAGCAGAAGAGGGCGTCAGATCCCAATACAGATGGTTGTGAGCCACCATGTGGTTGCTGGGAATTGAACTCAGGAACTCTGGAAAAGCAGTCAGTGCTCTTAACTACTGAGCCATCTCTCTAGCCCCAAGTTTTTGTTTTTGTTTTGTTTTTTAAATGAAAAAAAAAATCCGTTGGTTTTTAGTAAGCAAATTCACATTTCTTTTTTTTTTTTCTTTCGGAGCTGGGGACTGAACCCAGGGCCTTGCTGTTGCTAGGCAAGTGTTTTACCACTGAGCCAAATCCCCAACCCCTAGTAAGTAAATTCAAAAGAAAGATCACTTCCTTAGCAATGTGTTTGACCCCTGTGCTGTCCCCTCCTCTTCAGTCTGAAGGCTGAATGGCTCTATAGTCAAGGCAAGGGGAGATCGTATCGACCTGGCCAGCATGTCCAGCTTGTCCAGTACCTGGCTACAGTTTGTCCTCTTATTTCTGCCCTGGGTCTTCAGACTGCAGAGGATGCCAAACTGGAGAAGATTCTGAGCAAACAGAGGTAAGCCTGTTTATTTGTGGCAGCTGAGGGCTTTAGAGACGAAGATACCTCAGACTTTCCTGTGGTGGAGGGCACACATCTGGATGCTGGCCTTGCGTCACTGCAGAGAAGCTAAGTTACAAAGTGTGGCTTGTTCCTTGGCAGTTGCTTTACCGAACAATAATGGAAGGATGGGTTATTTGATTTGCCTTGCATGTATGAGGCCCTAGGTTTGAGCCTCAACACTTGAAGAAAAGTCCTTGGCCTTTTAATGTAGGTGCCTCATGTAGCATGCTAAGTGCTAATAGTAACAAGCACGGCCAAGTGTTTAGCAATCACTTCCCTTGTTGGAGATCCCATCTTTCAATGTTTTTACATATGAAATTGTGTTCATATAAGATGGGTCAGCAATTAAATGTATAGATTAAGATAGAGTCTTTTCATGTAATCTAGATTGGCCTCCAACTCATATGTAGGAGAAGGTGACTGTGAAGGGCTGATTCTGCTGCCTGCCCCTCCACAGTGCTGGGTTTGTAGGAATGTGTTGCCATCCCCATTTTTGTCTAACAATTAAAAAAATATTAACCCTTTTTCCACAAAGTGTTCAGAGGGACTATTGTTCGCCAATGGCTAAAGATGCCCCTTTGTAAACTTATATTTCTGTTACCATTGTTAACTTAGTAGCAGGAAAAAGACTTAGTTTGTGCTAAATGTCAGCAATATTTATTATTGGTTTTTTAGGTTTCACCAGAGGCAGCTGATGAACCAGAGCCAGAATGAAGAGTTGTCTCCTATTGCTGCTGTTGAAACAAGGGTGCCCCGTACACCTGAGTGTTCAAGCCCTGTGCAAGATTTCCAGGAAAGCGGTAAGGAGGTCAGGAGGTCATTTATACCCAATGCCTAAGAGCAGCTTGCTTCACTACATTTCTTCAATTCATCTGACTTGCTGGGTCATAAAACAGTTCGTTTCTGGCAAGGTCTGTATGTAGCCATGACTGGTCTGAAGCTCACCATATAGTTCCAAGCTAGACTTCCTTCCTTCCTTTTTAATATTTATTTTATGTATGTGTGAGAGTGTTTGTATGTGTATCACATGCATACAGGTGTCAGAAGAGGACATCAGATCCCCTGGAACTGTAATCACAGTCAGTTGTGAACTGTCGTGTGGGTACTTGGATCTGAACCCTGGACCCTCTGCACGAGCAGCAAGTGCTCTTAACCACTGAACTGTCTCCCGCCCCTTCTTCCTCTTGAATGCTGAGATATAGGGGACAGGTGCCACTAATCCTAGCTGAAAGGATGTATTTTTGTAATATTTTATCACTTTAACTTTAGTGATCATTTGATACAGATTTGTAGATAACACATATATTTGTATGTTTGAGTACATATATATATTTTATATATGTATACATGTTTCATATATGTGCATACAGATATGTATATATGGATATTATAATTCTAATTAAATTTTTTAAAAAATTATTTATTTATGTAATTTATGTATATGGATGTTTAATCTACATTTATATCTGCACAGCAAAAGGTGGCATCAAATCATAGACAGAGCCGCCATGTGGTTGCTGGGACTTGAACTCAGAGTCTCTGGAAGAGGAGCCAGTACTCTTAACCATTGAGTCATCTCTCCAGCTCCACTACAGTCACTTAAAACAATTATTATTGTGTATGTGGTGTGTAGGTATGCATGTGTGCCATGAAGAATGTGCCATGAAGATAGGATATCTCAGTGGAGTGGTTTTCTTTTTGTACCTTTACTTAGGCTTAGGTGATTGAGTGCAGGTCTCCAGGCTTGTGCAGCAGGTACCGTCAGCCACCGAGCCTCTTGCTGGCCCTCATACTCTAATTTGTGATGGTGTATGTGTTACTGGGGATTGAACCTAGGACCTTAGGCATGTTAGACAAGTGTTCTATGCTTGAATCATAACCCCAGCCTCATATCTGTGTGTGTGTGTGTGTGTGTGTGTGTGTGTGTGTGTGTGTGTGTGTGTACTCATATGTCTAATTTTTAAAACTATTTCTTTGTAGGGCTGGATATAGGACTCTAGGACTCAGTGGTTAAGAGTCCTTTCTGGGCAGCACAGTAGAGCTGACCCTGGAGGTGTGGGTGTGGGAGAGCCGGCCTGAGGAAATGAGAGAGGAAGAGGGAGAACTGGTCCTACTGGTGTGTGTGTAGGCTGAGCAACTCAGGGCCAGCATCTACTCCGTCTCTCTGGAGGCACAGAGGGACCAGTCTGTAGATCTGAAGCTTCGGGATCTCCAGACACAAGATAGCAATGGGGATGTCTGGGAGGAGTCCCTGGGGGCACCCAGGATTGATAGAATAGCAGAAGCTGGAGGCCCGGAATCACACCAGTGCCTCATTGCAGTGAAGATTAGCAAGTAAAGCTAATTGGGCAAAGGTTATATTATGTGACATACTGTGACACACTGAGATGTTTTGGTTTTTGTTTAGTTTTTGATTTTTTGTTTTCTTTTAGCGGAAGGTTCTAAGGATGGAGGGTCGATTGGAGGGATGGGGAGCTGAGTGGGATTGGGTCCAGAATGTGAAATTCATGAAGAATCAATAAGAGTTTTTAATTAAAAAAAATAAGAGTGCCTTCTGGTCTTCCAAAGGACCAAAGTTCAGCACCTATGTCAGGTGTCTCACAGCCAACTGTAATTCTGGTTATAAAAAAACCTGATATCCTACACACACACACACACACACACACACACACACACACACACACACACACCACTTAAAAAGAATGAAAAAGAAAAAACCCACTTTGTGGACAGTTTTCTTTATACCGACATAGTAATGCTGTCCTTGACTTTAGGGAAGTCCTCTTGTTTCAGCCTCCCAAGTGCTGGAATTGTTGGCATGAACTGCCACCACTCCTACTGTAATAAATTATTTTCCTGTTACCATTCTCCCCTGTCCCCCTCGTATTTTCTTTTTTTAAAGATTTATTTATTTGATGTACATATATGTATGTATAGACAGGTCACTGACATCAGACACACCAGAAGAGGGCATCAGATCGCATTACAGATGGTTGTGAGCCACCATGTGGTTGCTGGGAATTGAACTCAGGACCTTTGGAAGAGCAGTCAGTGCTCTTAACCACTGAGCCATCTCTCCAGCCCCCACCTCGTATTTTCAAGACTGGGTTTCTCTGTGTAGCCCTAGCTGTCCTGGAACTTGTTTTGTAGATCAGGCTGGCCACAAACTTAGAGATCCACTGCTTCTGTCTCCCAGGTGCTGGGATTAAAGGCACGCCCCTTCCCACCCTTTAATCTGTAATTACTATTTTTTAACTTAATCTTTGAACTCCTTTACGTGTATGTGTGTTTTGTCTGCTTGTATGCCCCTGTGCATAAGCATCTCTTGTGCCTGCTGAAGCCAGAAGAGAGAATCAGAGCCCCTGGAGCTGAAGTTACACTGAGTTGTGAGCCTCCATGTGGGTGCTGGGAATTGAACCCAGGTCCTCTGTAAGAACAGCCAGTCCACTTAACCACCAAGCCATCTCTCCAGCAGCAAGAATTTAATTTTCTTAAAAATGTTTGGTTTGACATTTTAGTCATGTTTGAGGGAACTTTTTATTGTATTTTACTATATTTTAGAGATTAAATGTCACTAAAAGTCTACAACTAAGGGATTAGGGAGATGGCTCAGTGGATAAAATGTTTTAAGTATACGAGTCAGAAGGCTCTTCAAATACTTGGTGATTTAAATGATGCTCCCTTGAATCTTCTAGAACCTGTTCTCCAAATCAATTCTTGGGTTGGGAGCAGCAGTAATGATGATCAGTTATATGCTGTTAAGAATAACTTCCTAGCCACTACACATGCTACAAGATACTCTCGGAATGACCTTCACCTTGAAGACATACAGACAGATGAGGACAAGCTGAACTGTAGTCTGCTCTCTTCAGAGTCCACTTTTATGCCAGTTGCATCGGGGCTTTCTCCAGTGTCTCCCACTGTGGAGCTGAGGCTACAGGGCATTAACTTGAGCCTCGAGGATGATGACGGTGCAGATGAATTCACGAAAGGACTGGAACACCAGGACTTGGATAAGGACAGGGAGAAGTCTTTATGGGATTCAGATGTTCAAATGCTGAAATGTAAGATCAGCACAGAAGGAAATGAGGAAGCTGGGCTGCTACCTTGCCCCAAGTCAGCGATCATCACTGCTCTCTTGAAGGAGGATAACCACAGTCTTACATCAGGTGGACACAGTGTGTCCCACACAGAACCAAACAGAGAAGAAGTCATGTCTCCCACCACTTCAGAGAAATTTCCCTGCAGGATTTTTACCCAGAGACCTGTTGCTTTGGGACAAGATAAAGTCCCCCTTCAGAAACTGAATGCAGCTGCCACTAAGCTTCAGGCCTGTTGGCGAGGCTTTTATACCAGGAACTACAATCCACAAGCCAAAGGGGTACGCTATGAAATCCGGCTACGCAGAATGCAGGAGCACATTGTCTGCCTGACAGATGAAGTGCGGAGGTAGGCTGGAAGCTGTGCTGTTCTGTTGGCCTGGGGTGCCGGTTCTGAGGTTGTTTTAGAGCTGTGCTGCAGGCTGCAGGCCACTGTTGCTATACCTCATCTCCCATGATGCACTGAAAGCATTTTGAGAGTACAGATTGTCATATCCATCTCCCTTCCCAGCATAGCAATTAGTATATAGCAAAAGCATATAGGTGTAGTTTCACAAAAGATATTGAGTGACTACATCTGTGATTCTCAACACAGAAGCAGATACTGTAGAAAAACTGGACAAGGGGCAAGAGGGAATCCACATGGAACCAAGTCACTGACATAAGAGCTAAAGAAAAATATCAGGCATCCACAGGGACTGAAATTCTGGAGCTAAGGCAGGAATTATTTCTCAGTTCCAGGACATATGTGACTGTCTCACTACTAACCTGTAACAATTAAGAGTCCATTAATACTGCAGCTTGTAAGAAAGCAGCAAAGGAGCCTGAGAAGGAGCAGCCAAGAGAGTATGTTATATTCAGTTGCAGTGGGGCAAAATATTTCAGGAGGAGTGAGAGATGCTTTATGCAGTGCAGAGAAAGCGATGCTAGATTTAGCCTGTGGTTGTTCTCAATGGCTGTGACCCTCAAGACTGTCCTCAGGTTCCACAATTTGCTAAATGAATTTACAGAACTCAGGAATTGCTCTGTTCACAGTTACTGTTTGTTTATTTTAGGAGATGCATGCAGTTTAAATGAGGGGAAATCATGGAGGAGGCTGGTGCAGGCTTCCTGGTGCCCTCTTCCAGTTACCTCCTAGCTTACTTTCTTCTCATCACTGTGATGTGTGATGACACCAACCAGAGGTGCTTTCCTGAGCATTTCAGTCGTGGCTTTACGTATCCTTAACAGAGCATTTCAGAGTTCCTATTGCTATGCTAAAGCCTCATTAGTAACTTAGTAATCTCATACTCATGTGGCTGATTTTTTTCAGATTCTTGTTCCCTACAGGTAAACTAGTACATGTTTCTGAGGGCCCCAGGGGAGCGAAAAGGGTGTTCATTAGGCATCACATGGTTAGCTTAAGCTCTGGTGCAACTCAGTACCTCAGGTATACAAAGAGTTTCTTCTAGTAAATATTTCAAGGGCTTGGAGGTTGCCATATTCCCTGTCCTGTACTCAGAACATGCAGGGCACAGACATCCTACATTCCAGTTCTGATCTCACTGCACAGTAAGCTTTCCAGGAGTGGCTTTAGTGGTGTGGGGATGAAAGCCAGGTTGGGATGGATTGGTTAATGTTTAATGAAGAAGAGAGAGTAGGTAGTTGCTGGTAGGGAATTCATAGGTAAAGGTTGTCTCTTAGTGTGTGGGTTCCGGGAATTGAACTTGTGTCTTCAGTCTTGTCTTTTCTCACTGAGGCATCTTTCCAATCCTCAGAATAAGTTTTTTATTTTTAAATTTAGAATAGAGTTTATTTATGGGCATGGGAGGGGGTATCGAGAAGGGAGTAGGGGCAGGGAAAGAGAAGGGCAGAGAAGGGGAGAGAGGGAGAGAGAGAGAGAGAGAGAGAGAGAGAGAGAGAGAGAGAGAGAGAGAGAGAGAGAGAGAGAGAGAGGAGAGCCAGGAACACGTGGGGGGGGGAGGGAGAGAGTGAAAGGGGGCAGAGAAAGAAAAGGGGCAAAGAGAGAGAGCCTCAGAATAAGTTGTAGTTAAAATGTTGGGGAATAGGGTAAGATTATGACAGTAAATTCATGGGTAAGTTATTCTGAGGTACAACATCTATTTGAATACTGAATCCTCAGAACCAAAACAACAGGAGAGAGGAAGACTGGTGCTGAGACCTCAGTGATTAACATGGGGACTGGGAGAATTCACCAAGAGAAGAGGCAGCCTTAGAGGAGCGTCTTAGGGTTCCTGTTGCTATGCTAAAGCATCATGACTACAAGCAACTTGGGGAGAAAAAGGTTGATCACAGCTTAAAACTCTCTGGTCACACTAGATCACTGAGGGAAATCAGTGCAGGAACCCAAAGCAGGAACCTGGAGTCAGGAACTGAAACAGAAGCCGTGGAAGAGCACTACTTATTGGCTGGCTCCTTAGAACTTGCCGAGCTTCCTCAGCCTGCCCTCCCTTCCTTCCTTCCTTCCTTCCTTCCTTCCTTCCTTCCTTCCTTCCTTCCTTCCTTTTTGATTGAAAGCAATTTCTTTCATACAATATATTTTGATCCTGGTTTCCCCTACCACATCTCTCTCATGGGATGGACCTTAAATCCAGTCAGAGAGGATGCTCATGCCTACATTTGCGTGACTATTGCACTAGTGTATTGTGCACCAGCCTGCTTCCTTATACAACTCAGAACCATCTTCCCAGAGTTGACATCACCACAGTGGGCTGGGCTTTCCCATAGTAATCATTAACCAAAAAAAAAAAAAAAGCCCTGTAGACTTGCCTATAGGACACTCCTATAGAGCCATTATTTTAATTGAAATTTCCCGGATATTTCTGGGTTTGCATCAAGTTGCAAAAGAACTCAACCAGTACAAGAAGTTAGCTAAAGAGTCACTTGAAAGTAGCAAAGAGGAGCAGTTGGATGAGCCTGATGTATAAAAGAAGGAGAAAGGCTTCTGCTCGAGAGCTACAATGTTTGTACAAATAGGTCTGTTTTGGCTAAGGAAATTCAAAGACAGGTAGTCTATAAGGGAGTCTGCTGCTTACGATTCAGGGCTGTCAGATGGCACAGTACAATGTGTTGGAGAGTCTAGAGAAAGTATATAATCGTGTTGGAAGTTCTGAGAAGGGATGAGGTATACCTCAGGGGTAGAGTCTCTGTCTAGCAGGTCCAAGGCCCTGGTTTCTATTTCCAGTGCTGTGAAAATTAAAAAGCAAACACAAACTTGAGAACAAAGTGGCCGGGATATTCGAATGGTAATGGGCAGTAAAGGAAACCTGTGCTTTGGAGTAGGCCTAAGAATGGAGAGGGGAACAGTGATCTCAGAGGTAAGACTGAGGTCTGAGAGCAAGGCATAGAGAGGAAAAGTCTGTGATGCCAGAGTAGCAGGGATGAGGCAAATGGGAAGTGATGGCTGATGGGGTTGGCTCTGCTGACACCTTAGGAGAACACTGTTAATCTGTGATCCTGCGTACTGGAGTGTAATCATTAAGCGTTGGGACGATTTGACTAGCCAGCCTTTCCTATGCTCCTATTTCCTTGTGTTGGCTGGGAATTGAAGGGCAGATAAAGGGATGTTTAGTACATAGCATGTGTACACTCTCACTCACACAAACCTTTCCCCTGTCGGCAATACTTTACAGAACGCATATGTGAGTATTTGGCTTCTGTTCTGAAGCACAGTTTTAAATAAGGTTTGAGCTTAGCTATTCTAAAAGTGGAAATGGCTGTTATTATTAGGTTATTAATCTCTTTCTAATGCATTTGTTCAGTAGTTTTAACTGAAGTTTAAATCAAAGTGTTCTTATGTCAACATGATCTTTTGAATCACTGTAGGTTAAGAAAAGAAAGAGATGAAGAACGTGTGAAGAATTTTGTGCAAGAGGAGGCTGTCAGGGTCCTTTGGAACGAGGTAAACTCCTACTTCGGATACTAGAGGGCTAGTATCTGTGAACAGAGAAAATTTCTAATCAGTGAGACCAAAGTTATTTTTTCTTAACTTTTTATTGATTTTTTTGTTAGTTTCATTTCATTCTTCAGCCCAAACATCCTCACTTGCAGATGTTCATTGCAATGCATCATTAGTCTGGTGTGAGGTCTCTGGTTTCTGGGACACCATTAATATTGTTTCCTCACTGGGACTCCTCTTGGAGTATCTGTTGTCACCCTGTGTCATGAGGATCCTGAAGCTTTAGATTAATAGGACTGGCCCTTTAATGTCCCCCAACTGTTCTCAGATGATGGAGATTTTGGATCTGGGCCCGTGTGTGGGTCTGGGCCCGTGTGTGGGTCTGGGCCTGTGTGTGGGTCTGGGCCTGTGTGTGGGTCTGGGCCTGTAGTGGCCGAGCTGCTCAGCAGCCTGGCTCTCCTTTAGCTACACCACCAGGTGATTCTCCAGCACTGCCTCATCAAGGCCACCCAAGGGCTCCATCGGCAGATGCAGGGTCAGCGCTCCTATTCTCATGCCTTCTGGCTGGCTCACTGCTACTCATGCCTCCAGAGCCAGCTCCACTGAGCTACCCAGTCAAGACACAGGGCACGCCCTCCCAAGGGCTGCAGCCAGTGAGGGGCTGGGCCAGCTCTCCTGCACCCTTCCTTTGGGGTGGAGTGGGTCGCCTGTGCCTCCTCCACCAGGGCCCACTCTACTGTGCTGCAGGGCCTGCTCTCCTGAGTGCTACAGCCTGTGAGGGGCAGAGTTTGAAGTCATTTTAAGCCTTTGGTTCTATTAGTACTTCAAAACTTTTAAAATATTACAGTATCACTAATACTGAAATGCGATATCAAAAACTTCCTAATAATTTCTTGGACATATCTTAACAAATACGTTTTTATAGTTATATACAACTCATAAAATTAAAAGAGAATTTTTAAGATTTTTTTATTTACCATTAGTAGGAAGCTGATTAAATTATAAAAATAACAGGACTACAGAATACTATGGGGCAGTTACAGTGGATGAAGTAGTGTATGGACTGGAGAGATCTTCAGAGTAATGCTCAATAATAACTGCAGGAGACAGGAATTAGCATCCACTTGGTTTTAAAACAGTGGCTCTCAACCTGTGGGCCTCAGTCCCCTGGGGGATTAGATAACCTGATCACAGGTTACAAATAAGATATCCTGCATATCAGACATTTTCTGTACTGGCTGGTTTTGTGAGTCAACTTGACACAAGAGAAAGGAGCCTCCCTAGAGGAAATGCCTCGTTGAGACCCAGCTGTAAGACATTTTCTTAATTAGTGATCAAGGGTGGGAGGACCCAGCCCATCGTGGGTGGTGCCATCCCTGGGCTGGCAGTCCTATGTTCTGTAAGAAAACAAGCTTAGGGCGGCGAGGCAGAGTAAGTGGGTGGGGGAGGCACCCTCATAGAAGCAGGGGAAAGGAGGATAGGATAGGGGATTTCAGAGGGGAAACCATGAAGGGGAATAACATTTGAAATATAAATAAATAAAATAACCAGTAAAAAAAGGAAGAAAGAAAGAAAGAAAGAATGAAAGAAAGAAAGAAGGAAAAAGAAAAAAACCAAACAAACAAACCACAAAGCACGCAGAGCACGCCAGGGGAGCAAGCCAGTAAGTACATCCCTCCATGGCCTCTGCATCAGCTCCTGCTTCCTGGCCTGTGTGAGTTCCTGTCCTGCCTCCCTTTGGTGATGAGCAGCAGTGTGGAAGTGTAAGCTGAATAAACAAACCCCTTCCTTGCCAACTTGCTTCCTGGTCATGACATTTATGCAGGAAGAGAAACTCTGAATAAGACATTTACATTAAACAGTAGCAAAATTACTATTACGGATTAGCAACGGAAATAATGTTATGGTCGTGGGTCACCACAACATGAACAGTTGTATTAAGGGGTCACAGCAGTAGGAAGGTTGAGAAGCACTGTTTCAGAGCTCTTTGAGGGCCAGTGAGCTAGTTCACTGGATGAAGCTGCATGCTGTCAAGCTCGACAACCTGGGTTTGGATCCTGAGACCAGGTGCTAAAAGGCAAGAACCAATTCCTGCCACTTGTATGTGCCCCTCCATAAATAAGGGGAAATTAAGGGGGCTGGAGAGATGGTTCAGTGGTTAAGAGCACTGACTGCTCTTCCAAAGGTCCTGAGTTCAAATCCCAGCAACCACATGGTGGCTTACAACCATCTGTAATGAAATCTGATGCCCTCTTCTGGTGTGTCTGAACAGCTACAGTATACTTATATATAATAAATAAATCTTTTTTAAAAAAAAAAGAAATTAAAAGTTGAAAATACATATGAAACCGATACGTATTTGAGAATATATAGAAAAATTCTGAAAAGATACACTTTAAACTATCAGGAAGTATCTTGATGGCACAGGGCTGTGTAGTGAGGACCCACCTCAAAGAACAGACGGGAGATCACCTTGGAGAGTGGTCAGAGCAAAACGAAAACTCCTGTATTTGGTTTTCTCCCCTCCCCAGCTAACCTATTCCATTCCCTTCAATTCCCTTCCCTTCCATTCCATTCCATCTGATTTTCAGATAAGTTCTCCCGTGGTGCAGGCTAGCTAGAAACTCACTCTAGCTAAGGATGACCTTGAACTCCTGATCCTCCTGCCTGTGTCTCGCAAGTGGTGAGGTTACAGGTGTGCCCCATTACAACTGATTTCTGTAGTGCTGGGGCTCAAAACCAGGAGCCCATGCAGCTAGACAAGCACTATACCAGCCGAGCTACACCCTAGCTCTGTATTACTTTCTTGCTTGGGATTAAAAAAAGGATTTATGTGTGTGGGTGTTTTGCCTTGTGTATATGTGTGACCTGTATGTGTACAGTGCCCTTGGGGCCAGAAGTGGGTGTGGAAACCTTGGGCCTGGAGGTTCTGATCTGCTGCATGGATGTCAGGATCTGTACGCTGGTCCAGAATAGCTTGTGTTCTTAACTACTGAGTCTTTTTCCACCCTTGCATGCCTTTTTTTTTTTTTTTTTTTTTTTGGATGTTTTTTTTCTTCCCTGTTATTGTTGTTGTTATTGTTGCTTGTTTTGTTTGTTCTGTGAGACAGGGTTTCTGTGTAGCTGTGGCTGTCCTGGACCTCACAAATATCTGCCTACTTCTGCCTCCCAAGTGATGGGATTAAAGCATGCGCCATCACCGCTCAACTTGCAATTCTTATAGTAAAAATTGGAAATTATTTTTTTATAAGATATGAAGGTCATATTGTCAAGAACTTGGGTGGGATACTTTTAGTCATTTTAGAAAGTTATAAATAGGGGTTGGGGATTTAGCTCAGTGGTAGAGCGCTTAAGGCCCTGGGTTCGGTCCTCAGCTCCGGAAAAAAAAAAAAGAAAGTTATAAATAGCACATTTTAAAATAATTGGAAATTCTGTGTCTGCATCTGTTTCTAAAATAGATTGATTTTTAGAAGATCCACTTAGATTCAGAGGTGCTAATTGACTCTTACCATCTTAGATGTCGGTCTATATTTTGCACATCATCGAGCCTTAGTGAGAAAGATGCTGTCTTGCTTCTCCAGTGAAGCAGGAGAACGCTGTGGCCTTCCTTGTGCCGTGGATTGCCCTTTGCTACCAAAGACACAAAACACTGCCCTGAGAAGAGGTTAGGGGAGTAATGAATGCAGGCAACTGCATGGCTTCTGCTGGGGAAGGTCCGGACATTGAAGAGAGACGGGATGTGTACTTTATAGTAAAACTGTGTCTCCTGGTTTACAGGTAAGGGCTCTACAGGCTTGGCAGCAGACAGTGGAACAGCGTCTGGTTTCCTGGCATTCTGATGTGCCTCCTATATCAAGTACTCTGGTGTCACCCAAGCCTCCGTTACTTCCACAACAGCAGGACCCCTCTTCCGATCAAAATTCGGATTGGCTCATTATTGAGGATGACGCTCCTCAAGAGAAATCAGCGCCGGACTTTCCCGACTCTGGTTTTCACTCCTCCCTGACAGAACAAGTTCACTGTTTGCAGGATTCTTTGGATTTTGAAAAAAGTTCGGTAGAAAGCAGCGAAAACTCGGCGTTGGGGAATTCCGCTGACACAGTGAAATACGTCAAAGACCCAGACTCAGAGGCCACAGCTGAGGAGCACAGTGACTGCAGTAAGGAAAGTTCCACCAGTGAGCAGGATAACACCCTGCTGCAGCAGTATTTAGCTTCAGTCCAGCAGCTGGATGACGCGGATGACAGGGCAGGTCCCGACGATGTGGCAGGAGACAATAAGCGTCTCCTAGCTTGTTCTCCGGAAAGGTTGGGTGCCTCTGACAGTGAGGCTCATAGAGCATCTCCTACTTTACAGGAGGAAATTAGCCAGACACCAGAGAATTGTAAGTTAAACGAGGAAGTCCAAGGGCAGCCTCCAGAATGTGACGCTGCGTTTCAGGTGCTGCAAGTGGGTGTCACTGTGTAGCCTGTCTGATTAACTGGGAAGCAGACATTCCCTTTGATTTTCTAATGTTTTCACTTTCTTTTTGCAGGGGAGCAACCCTTTACCCCATTTTGTTATTCTTTAGATACAACTTGTATTCTTGTCCCACAGTTTTTAGATATTAGCTATTGAACTACGTATTCATTTTTGTTGTACTACTGTACTAAACAAAATATTAAAAGGAATATGCACTTTATCTCTCAATAGTTACACTAATAATGTTTCCTTTACATCTGTACTGCCTTTCAGAAGCCGTTTCTTGAAGTAGCTTGGTTATTTGAATAGGAGAACTTAGTTCTTCCTAACTACATAGTAAGGGATATAATACGTAAGGCATGACTAGGATGAGGGCTATGGACAACTGGGCAGTCTCCTTGGACTAAAACCATGGTTTTTTCACCCTCTGAGTTAAGGAAAGCCTGTGTGTGTGTGTGTGTGTGTGTGTGTGTGTGTGTGTGTGTGTGTGTGTGTTTTGTGTGTACGTGTGTGTGTGTGGTGTGTGTGTGTGTGTCTTGTGTGTGTGTGTGTGTTTGTGTGTGTGTGTGTGTGTGTGTGTGTATGTGTGTGTGTGTGTTGTGTGTGTTGTGTGTGTTGTGTGTGTGTTGTGTGTGTGTGTGCTGGCAGTTAAACCCTGAGCCTCTGAGGATGCACGTACTCTGCCACTGGACAGCTCACCTAACTCCTGGATTATAAAACTTTGAAGCGAGGTGATTAAATTGCCTCATGACAAGCTTTAGCTAATTTGTGGGTCAGTTTTGAAGTAAAGTATTCCATATAGGATTAAAATTAGGCTTACTTGGGCAATTTCTCCTTGATATGGAGAAAGGAGACCTGAGACTTACTCACTTGCAATAATGCTGCTCAAATGTCTCTTTTTATTGTGTATGTTTTTAGGCTATTGACATTTATGTGCCAATATTTGGGGAACACATAGATTGTAAGAAATCAGTGTGTACCCATCATTATGTTCTTGCTTTTATTTCTATATATACTTCATCTGAAGAGCCAAAGCTACATTTCACTGCGTGTGTGGTGTGTGGTGTGTGTGTGTGTGTGTGTGTGTGTGTGTGTGTGTGTGTGTGTGTGTGTGTGTGTGTGTGTGTGGTGTGTGTGTGTGTGTGTGTGTGTGTGTGCTGGCAGATCTACAGCCCTGCACATGCTAGGTAAATTCTGCACCATGTAGCTGTGTCTCAGTCCTTATTTTACTCACTGACCTTTGTCCCATAGTACAGAACATTTAAAATCCTGATAGACTAATCTAATCTAATCTAATCTCTGAAAAGTGCCACATTTGAAGGATAATTTAATGGTGACTAAGAAGAAATAAACCAGGGCCTGGTGGCGTATACCTGTCATCCCGGTACTTGGGAAGCAGAGGCAGGTGACTCCCTGTGAGTCCAACTTAACCTGGTTTATTAGTGAGTTCTAGGTCAGCCAGGCTATATGTGAGACCCTGCCTCACAACAACAAAAACCCAACCAAACAGTAAAAGCAGCAGCAGCAGCAACAGCAATAGAAAAGAATAAAAAGTATTTTCAGGAATAATAATACTGTGTTTGAGTGTGAAGGTCTATCTGTCAATCAAAGGTGACATTTACGGGTTTGGCATTTTATCTTTTAGAATGTTCTGCTAACATTAAATAGCACAGCACAGATCTGACTGTTCCAACTGTGGTCAAGCAACTGTTTAAAATTCTGACAGTACTTCTGTTCTCTAAATGTAGGTGCTAACATCATCCATTATTCTGTTAAAGCCATTAGAGCCCTTTAATTGAAAGTATATAAAACAAAAGTTCTTGTCCTTCCAAAATAAATTTGAGGACCACGTGGTACTTGCTGAGAGGATCATTTCTACGTTATGGTGAGCTGTACTTGCTTAGTTCATAAATACGTAGCACTCAGGTTGTGAAGGCTTGAATTTCATTCTCAGAAATCCAAAATCCTTTGAAAAGGATAAGTTTTCTGTGTTTTATAAACAGTACAACAGTCTTGACTTTAAACTATTTTCTCTAGTATAGATGTGTAATATTAAATGCTTGATGGATAAAAACTGATAATTTAACTCTGAGTAATAATTATCTTTTATAATTTTGCATTTCTTTTAAAATATTTAATTTGTATGTGTGTTTGTGTGTATGTGAGAATATCTGTGTGTGTGTGAGACAGAGTGTGTAAGTGTGGGAGAGTATGTGTGTGTATGTGTGAGAGTTTGTGTGTATGTGTGAGAGTAAATATGTGTAAGAGAATGTGTGTCTATGTGTAAGAGCTTGCATGTGTATGTGCGAAAGCTTGTGTGTGTGAGAGAGCTTGTGTTTGTGTGTGTATGTTTATATGTAAGAGAGTATGTGTTTGTATGTGTGAGAATTTGCATGTACATGTGCAAGGGAGAATATGTATGTGTGTGTGGAGGAAGTCAGAAATGGATGTCAGGTCCCTTAAACCTGGAATTACCGGTGTTTGTGAGCCGTCCTTCAACCCTATCTTTCCTTCCTTTTTCAATATGAGATAAGGACATTTCTTATTTTTCTATTTTTACAGTTAAGTATCTCATTTACTGCCCACAGTTGAAGAAAAGCATCTCACTGTGGTAACACCAAAGCTGTTTCATGGCACATTAACTTTAGAAAAGTGGCCGCAACGCCACGGTTGAGCTTCCCCGAGTCTGGTTCTGGTAGCTGCTGCTTCTCTCTCTCTCTCTCTCTCTCTCTCTCTCTCTCTCTCTCTCTCTCTCTCTCTCTCTCTCTCTCTTTCTTAAGAGCTGATGGTTTTATTTTCACATTTCACAATATAAGTGAAAACCGTACTTTTCTGTATCACTTCTCCCTCCAGAAGCATTCTCTCTGTTGGGAAGGGAAGTTCCTTGTCGTGCATCTAGTAAACACTCAGGCTCAGCACCAAGGTCTCCTGGTGAAACAAGAAATACAAAACGATAAGGAGCGCTTCTGCTCTTATCTGTCTGGCGGGGTCATGCCAGGCTGTGTGGGCACCATCATAGGGCGGGCGGGAGGTCTCATCATTGGAGGCCCGGGCATCATTGGCAGGTGGCCTCCCATGGAGCTGGTCCAGGCATCATCCCAGGAGGAGGAGGAAGAAGAAGAGGAAGAAGAGGAGGAGGAGGAGGAGGAAGAAGAGGAGAAGAGGAGGAGGAGGAGGAGGAAGAAGAGGAGAAGCCTGCTCTTCCATCCATTTCTTTTTTTTTTTTTAAATGATTTATTTATTTTAGGTATGTCAGATCCCATTATAGATGGTCGTCAGCCACCATGTGGTTGCTGGGATTTGAACTCAGGACCTCTGGAAGAGCAGTCAGTGCTCTTAACCGCTGAGCCATGTCTCCATCCCCGCCCCCCCATCCATTTCTGATAATAGTCTTTCCATTCTCTTTGTGTCTCCGACCACTGCAGTGTGTCTTCCTCACAGACAGAGAATCTTGGGTAAGATACGTATCACAGTAGTCCCCATAACACTTAGGCATGTTGGCTACCCTCTTCTTCCGTAATGGCAGACACAGCCATTTCATCTGATAGGCATTGTCAGCAGAATTTATTGTTCTTTTGTCTGTTTTTCCAGTCTGAAAATGGCATTCAACATTTTTGTGAAAAACTTGGCAGGATATGATAATTACCTCTCTTTTATTTTTGCTAGGTTTTAGAAGTATGGGAATGTGAAGTAGCCTGCTTTGAGCTGCAGAGAACTTGAATGTAGGTGAAAATGCAATATGTCAGAATGTAGGAAAACTAAGGCAGAGACTTAATGTATTTTTATTGGTTTATATAATTTAAAGGTAACTTATATAACTAAGGAATAGTAATTTACGTGACTCTGGATTATTTATTAGTCTGGGCAGTTAAACTTTGAACTTGGCTTTTTTTGGTAGGAGAGACTTTGTTCTCTTTTGACTCAAATAAATTCTTTTATTATGGAGTATTTGAATTACTGCAGAAGCATAAACTCATACCATATAGACAGGCAGTGGTGGCACACACCTTTAATATCAGTGTGTGGAACAAGGGAAAACAGCTTTTAAGAGAGGTCCTTTAGTGGCAAGAGTTGGGCAAACAGCTAAATCTTTCAGAAACTTGAATGAACTCCAAAAAAGTAGGGCTGTGAATTCCAAATTGAACCTCTTCCAGGACCTCTTGAATGAGACTCACAGAGGCAGCGATTGATGCAAAAGCAAGAGGAATTTAATCATTCCAACGTATTGGGGTCATCCCACTTTGAGGGGCCATGACCCTGAGCAGACTCTAATGGGGAGTTATATACCTTGCAAACAACTGGGGCAGAATTCATACAATAGTAACTAGGCATGGTACTATTGATGGGGTAAAGCAACCTTCAAACTGACTCATGGTCAGTGGACTGCTCTGGACTTTCCAAAGGGGGACGGTTGGGAGTTAAGAGGGGGGTCAGTTTGGAATCACAGGTGACTTTGACAGTTTGGCTTGCATTTGCTTCAGGAACTAAACTAGCCCTGCCCTCCCTGTAAGGGAGGGGTCTCTGTGCTTGGAGGTTTGAGGTGGGATTTCCCACTGGCCTCAGATTGACCCCAACTCTGGCTCTTCCAGGACTTTCTTAGAATTGTTTGTATAGAGCAATACTAGCATAGGGAGTGGCAGTGAACACTTGCATTTTTGTTTGTTGTTTTTTTTTTTTTTGGCTTTTGTTTGTTTTTTGAGACATGGCTCTGTAGACCAGGTTAGCCTCCACCTTGGATATCTGCCTGCCTCTGCCTCCCAAGTGCTGGAATTAAAGACATGCAGCACCACAGTCCAGCAGGGATATACACTTGTAATCACAGTACTTGGGATGTCAAGGCAGGAGGGTCTGGGAGTTCAAGGCCACCTTTAGCTACATAGGGAGATTCAGGCTAACCTGGTCTACTAACAGCAATACTAAAGTTAAAACTTTAGGAAAGATTCACTGTATCTTAATCATTTATTTGATGATAGCTAGTCTTATAGATTGCCAAAGTAGACAAAATATTTTCAAGAAATACTGAATTTGCTGTTTCGTGTTGCTTTCTATAGAGCAACAGATGGTAAGAATTTTACTCTTCCAGTGTGAGAAAGATCTAATCATGACAGCTGATAATATAGTTTGCTCTTATATGTCTAACTATATAGGACCCTATAGTATGCATGTTTAGAAAAATGTTCGGCCACGTAGTTATTTGTAAATAACTTTGTTCTTTAATTATATACAGGTGCTGTTCTTGAGTGTATGTTTTCCTTAGCATATTTTTCTGTTGTCTATTTAGGGCAAGTTTACTACTTTTCATAAATGCTTTCAGGAATATACAGCTTTAAACATTATACTATCTCTCCTAGTAATTTTTTCATGTAAAATATTAAGATTGTATTTATAACAATAATATATTTTTTTTCCTGAAGTAGGAAGGGGAAATACAGTCTTTGGGTTAGTTCTCATTCATAAAGGAAAAAAGAGGCTCAGTTTCATGGTTGTTTAATGTATATTCTTATTTTGCCACATCTGTGTTAAAGGGAGTTTATTGTACTTACGTTTTAACTTTAAATACATACTATCTATATGTTTTTGAGACAGGGTCTCTCTAAAAAGCCCTGTTGTCCTGGAACTCACTATGTACACCAGGCTGGCCTGGAATTCACAGAGATTGTTTGCCTCTGTGTCCCAAGTGCTGGGACTAAAGGCATCTATCACCATGCCCAGCCATGGTGCCCTTATTCTTAAAGTGAAGCAGAAGTGTTTGTAAGGAACATTTTAAATTTTTTCTTTTATTGAGGTGAGGGTCTCATTATGTTGCCTAGGGCTGGTCTTGAATTCCTGGCCTCAAAGGATCCTCTTGCCTCAGCCTCCATTTAAATTGAAAATTTTATTGATAAAGCCTATTGTGCCATATTACAATTAAAAATCAAGTACACAAGGTGGTCCTCGTAGCCTTGGAGAGAAATCGACAACCCATCTTTTTAGGATGAGGTGCTTCTTATTGTGAATGGGTAGAAATTACATTGAATTTTAATTCTTTTATTAATTTTAGTGGATAGAAGGAATTACTCCTTAGAGTGGCCTCGTCAATACATTTCTTTGGATGTTTTGTAATAATTTGTATGTGTGCGTGGTCCTGGCATGCTAGACAAGCACTGCACCACTTAGCTACATTGCAGCCCTCTGTTCCAGAATATCACTAATGTTGGCAATAAGAGTTTAAAAATAATTTGATTTTGCACTATTTCTCGATTTTTTTTAAAGAATGTTAGTATAAACAGAATAAGACCTAAGGTGGCTGAAGTCTGTTTTATGAAGGCTTACTATTTTGTATTGTACTCTTCATTTGTATTTGAGTCTGTCTAATTTTAAATAAAAACTTTATACATTTAGGTGTGCTATCTGGTTATTTCAGTGATCAGCCATGGTTATCGCTCATTGTGCGCACAGTTAATTGGTAGGTAAAGTTCAGAACAATGTTACTTCAGAAAATTCAGTGTGGGGGTTGGGGAGTTAGCTCAGTGGTAGAGCGCTTGCCTAGCAAGCGCAAGGCCCTGGGTTCGGTCCCCAGCTCCGAAAAAAGGAAAAGGAAAAAAAAAAAAGAAAATTCAGTGTGGACTTTGTTTACAGAAAGCATGAAACTCCTTTCCAAAGCATTGTCCTTTCTCCACAAAGGAAGCATGGGGATTTTATCCAGGGGACCTCTGCATATTCATTGAGGGTAAGGTCATTTAGAATCATGCTCAGTTAAGAAGTAGATTCCTGCCTGGTGGTGGTGATGTATGGAAATCATTTCCCTGTGTGTGGTAGCTTCAGTGTGTCCAAACATCTTTCCTTGCAAATGTTCATTGCAATGAGTCATTGGTCTGGTTTTGAGGCCTCTAGTTTCTACTACACTATCAATACTGAACCTTACTGGGATTCCTTTCAGGTATCTTCTTGTTGTCTTGAGTAATGGAGATCCTGCAGCTTTGGGTCTGCAGGACGATTCACACACTCCAGCAGTTCATAGTTTGGGTAGATGGACCAGCTCAAAGCTCTGGATGTGGGGGCCTCGGTGGTAGCTGAGTTTGTCTACCCACCAGTACTCCTGTGCCCACACCAACAGGGCCAGCTCCCCTCTCTGCCCAGGCATCAACATGGTCTCAAGGGTCAGCCCAGACTAGGAATGTGTATGTGGGCTCTGGTAGTAAAATGGGCTACAGACTTGGACGCAGACCCCTGGCCCTCTTGGCAGCATGGATTGGAACTTCACCATGGCCTCAGGTGACAGCTCAGATTATTCACATCAGGCTGTTCCTCACCACCTTCATTCCTCATGTCTCCAGATCTGCCTCTCTTGATAGTGCACAAACCATTTCACTTGTTTTTCTCATCTCTCCATCACATACTTGGACACTGCAGTGGTGTCACCAGGGTTGGGACACAAGGCCTGTGGCCTCTTGGTGTCTTCCACCTGCCCACACACTGCGTGGCGCCCAGCATGTCCTCTCCTCTCTCTCCTCTCCTCCTCCCTCCTTTCCTCCTCTCCTCTCCTCCTCCCCTCTTCCTTCCCTCCTCCCCCCCTCCTCCCTCCCCTCCTCCTCCCCCCCTCCCTCCCCTCCTCCCTCCCTCCCCTCCCTCCTCCTCCTCCCCCTCCCTCCCCCTCCCTCCCTCCCCCTCCCTCCCTCCCTCCCCCCCCCCCCCCCCCCTCCCCCCCCCCCTCCCCCCCCCTCTCTCCCTCCTCTCCCCTCCCTCCCCCCTCCTCCCCTCCCCTCCTCCCTCTTCCTCTCCCTCCTCCTCCCCTCCCCTCCTCCTCCCCTCCCCTCCTCCCTCCCTCCCCCTCCCCTCCTCCCCTTCCCCCCTCCTCCCCTTCCCCTTCCCCTCCCCTTCCCCCTCCCCTTTTCCTTTTCTCCTCTTTTTTTTTTTTTTTTGAGATAGGGTCTTACTGTGTACCTCTGTCTGTCCTGGAACTCAAATATGCAAACCAGTCTGGCTTCAAAAACCACAGACATCCATTTACCTCTGCTGGGCCTAAAAGTGCACCCCACTATGCCAGCTGTAGTGGGTGGCCTGGTCCCAGAAGGTAGTCTTACCTCAGCTATCTGGCCAGCAACAGCTATCAGGTTGTGGAAAAGCCCTAGGCAATGGCTCATCTGAACATCTGAAGAAGCAGCTGACTAGGGGAAGCATTTCCAGGGCAGGAAGAAGAGAAATGCAAATAGAGAAACCAGAAGAACTGAAACCTGGTAAAAGGCTGTAAAAGACAAAACCAAAAACCAAAAACACAGAAAAAGAGAACGTGGCTAGCCCTCATCCCTAGAACCAGAAATCTAGCAAATTCTCAGGCCTGAAGGTCTCAGACCCCAGGCTGAGGGTTGTAGTACAGTCTGCTTGTCAAGGGTTTGAGGGTCCTGATCAAGACCTGCACAGGGTCTGTAACACTAGTAGGGGTCTGATCCTCAAGGCATAGACACAGACTGACAATAGAGGGTGTCACTTGCTGTCAGCGCATGGGCTGAAGAAATGGAAGCATATTTAGTCAGCTGGTGGTAACAGAGGTGGGGATGAGGTGGGGGGTGGGGGGTGGGGTGGGGGAGATCAAGCCCAGAACCTTGTACATACCAGACAAGGGTCCACTACTCACTTAGTACTTAGTCTAAGTCAGGGTTTCTCTGTGTAGCCATGGCTGTCCTGGAACTCAGCTGCTGACTAGATTGGCCTCAAACTCAAGAGATCTGTCTGCCTCTGCTTCCTCAGCGCAAGGACTAAAGGTGTGCGCTACCACTGCCTGGCACAATCTGTAAGTTTTTAATATAAATTTAGTAATCCTTTTAGAACTTCATGCAATGTATTTTAATCATTTCCACTCTCTACTCCTCCCGTGATTTGCCGCCAACTCCCTTCACTAACTTCGTGTTCTCTTAATTAAAAACAAACACACAATAAAACCACTTAGTACATACAATTCGTACTACTCAAACACTTAACAGACGTGGAGTCATTCACTGGAGAGTAGTTGACCTACCAGAGTCCATACCGGGAAAGAAAACAGTATCTCCTTCTCGCAGAAGCCGTCATCGGGCCCTCAGTTAACAGAGGTACACATGAACCCTTTGTCTCACCATGTTAGAATGTCAGTGGGTTTGGTTTTGTTCAGGTCTTGTACAACAACCTAACCACAGGTGCTCTGAGTCCATGAAGGCAGTGTCCTGAAGACAGTTGTTTTGCTTCAGTCCTTCCTGATCTCGGGCTCTTATAGTTCTGTGGTCAATAAATATAAAGATAATTAATGACAGTTTTAATTCATATTGATTCTTTTTCAATTTGGGGACTAAGTCTGAGGGCAGACTTTTTCTTTTTTTCTCAGATTAAAAGACTAACCCCACTGTGCTCTATGACCTTTCAAGAAACACGGCAAATGTCTTTTGTCCCACACAGGCCCTACTATATCCCTTAGGAACCCCTCTCAGCATCTCAGATTTGCCAAACTGCTTTTGACATAAAATGTCCAAACTAGAATAATCCAGCATTGAGGGTGGTTTGGGTGGAATATTCTGGCACTTTTGCCAAGAGACTAACTTCAAAGCGAGAAGCTTCAAGACCCTGCTATCTCCATGTTCACATTTGGCAAGCAGTGTTTCTCTGGTAGCAGCAACTCTGCCACTGCTGGGCCAGCGTTGTGGTTAGTTCTCAGGCAGAGAACCAGTTGAGGGACGCTCCAGGGAAACGCTGATGTCCGAGGGTCATCTGTATTTGTGTCTCCAGAACCGTCCAGCCCTCAAGCTAGAGTGTATCTCCGGGGGTACACAGTCATCAGAACACAAGCTCCCTGGGGCGGCGGGTAGCACAGGCAGTGCCAACTCCTTGTCCTCGCCACTGGGCACAGCACCCAGCTTGCGCGGCTGTCAGTCACCATCCCCGCCCCGCCCCGCCCCGCCTGTAGTCGGACCAATCGTAGCCGGGGGTCGGGGGTGAGGCGCCGTAGCGCGGTCAGGAAGCAGGGAAAGAACGGCCTGGCGCGGAGGCCACCGATCGGAGCGTCCACATCCCATAGGAGGGCGAGCGGTTAGCGAGACCGGAGACCGGGTGAGTGCGAGGTGCGACTGTGCGCGGGGCGGGGCGGAGCCTGTCCCGGGAACGCCGGGTGCGGCGAGCCTCGAGCGCCTGGCAGCTGCAGAGCCCTGTGTGTGCTGCGCAGACCCCGCGTCCCTAACGTCCCCGGCCGGGTGTAGGGAGCTGCAGCCCCGGGAGTCCCAACTGCATGCCAGAGCCCGGGAACTGAGGCCCCAACCGAAGATAGAAGGCAGAGCTTCAGCCCTGGGCTGCGGCTGCCGAGGTCCGGAGGATCCGATCTGCTGCAGAGAGGATGCGGGGCGAGGCTGAGCATCTCCATCCTCAGTTTCTCCACTTGCTGCAGCGACACTGCGCCTGGTAGCGGGCACCTCAGGTGACCTGCACCCGAGAGCGCAGCCAGGCCCCTGTACCCCCCCCCACCCCTACCCCTGTACTTCTACACCCAGTGCCTCGAGCTTGGCGATACTGCTCTTAGTCCCTATCGCCAGTCTCATCGCTCCTGGGGCGCTCCTTGTTGTCTCGTTTTACTTTGGACTATCCAGGCCTTACAGAGCTGCAGTTTTGGAGACATCAAAGTAGTCATGCAGGGAGAAATGAGTGTATGACAGTACTCTGTGTGATGTTGAGCTCTTGGCTTGTGTTCTATCTCTGCCTGACTCAAGTTCAGAAGGGCAGTGGTGCTAAGAGAGGTTGTGAGGTAGGATTTTGCAGAAACGTATATGAAATTCTATTTTCCCCCTTGCTTTTCATCAACCAAAGATCATTGCCTTGTTTCCAGTGGGTAAAGAATCACACTGCTCTGGGGACCCTGTCTTCCTGTAGGCATTATTTGTCACTTGGAATATTAGGGTGTCTTTGAAGCTAGCAGGACTGATTTCCTCATGACTGATTCCTCTCAGGGGAGGGCACACCATACTTTAGCCCAGCAGTGTGGGGGTCTGCCCCCCTTTGACTGGATTGACTGTCTTCTTTCCATGTATGATATTTTCATAATTTCCTCTGGGTTGACCAAGTAATCAGTTACTGAGAAAGGAGCTGAAGGGATAGGTCACTGAAGAGTAGCGGTTGTCCCTAGTGCTCCAGAATTCAGTTGTCCCGAGAGACCATGACAAGGCACAATTCAAAATTCATTTTAGTACCACTGTGGACATACTAAAGCAGCACCAGCAGTAAGTTGTTAACTCACCAAGGTAAAAAGAAAATTCATGCTGATGGCAGGGAAACCCGGAAAGGGAATGACACTTGAAATGTAAATAAAAAATATCCAGTAAAAAAAAAAATTCATTTGCAGAGAGCGAAGGCCAAACACAAGCTAGAATGTGATTCTACCTTGTGACCCCTGGGGATCATACTCCGTCTGTCTGTCTGTCGGGCTTGTCAGAAAGCACCTTTACCTGCTGAGTCACCTCGCTGGCCCATTTTTACAGAATATTCATTTCTAATAGATGAGGAGTCTGCCTTTTCAAGGTAGCAACAACCCTTGGCTTGCACCGAACAATGTCTTACCTGTTTCTACATGTATACCCCTCCGTCTCCCACTCAGGTCTACAATAGTGTGTGTCTGATTTCCAGCCAGAGGCTACTGGAGAAGTAGGTACTTTAAAGAAACCTTATCAGCACCGGCACACAGACCGGGACCTCTCTCTGTGTCTGTGTAGAGCTGAACCTTTCAGCTGAGCTTGTGAGGGAACAGCTTAGAGGCAACAGAAACTGGAGTTGTAAAAATGGAGTTTTTTTTCCCTATCCATCTTTAAACAATAAAGAGAGTAAATATGATCAGACTTTCCAGGGCAACGTCAAAATAACCGAGGAATGAAAGGAACAGTAACAGTAACTGGTGTTGAAAATATCCAATAGGTAACAGATGGAGGTTGGAGGTGGCTGGCAGGGAAAGAGTCTTGCCTGGAAGATCAGCGTTCTAAGTTCAGTTTCCAGGACCCCCATGGTAGGAAAGAACTAGCTATGGTAAGTTATCCTCTGACATCCGCATGTGTGTGCACTCGCTATACATGGACACACACCGCACGTAAATTACAAAAATAATTTAAAAATTTAAATAATATTTGCTAATGTAGATGATTCAGGATTACCTGCCTCTTCTAAATTCAGAAGACGGTGTCAACCCGTCTGCATTTCAGTGCAATAGGATATAAGGAATGAAGATAAAAATGTATACAGAAATATTGTCTTAGAGCTTACATTGCTGTGAACAGACACCGTGACCAAGGCAACTCTGATAAAGGACAACATTTAACTGGGACTGCCTTACGGGTTCAGAGGTTCAGTCCATTATCATCAAGGGGGGAGCATGGCAGCGTCCAGGCAGGCATGGTGCAGGAGGAGGTGACAGTTCTACATCTTGATCCAAAGACAGGAGAGAGCTGACTCCCATGTGGCTAGGAGGAGGGTCTCAGAGCCCACCCCGACAGGGACATACCCGTGCCACTCCCCGTGCCATGCATATTCAAACGACTCCAATCATTAACAAGGGGTTCAAAGCCAGCAATGCCAAAGTGTTCAAACCTGAGTTGCAGACATACTAAAGAGGTGTTGGCTTACTAAGGTGTAAAGAATCTTCATTTGCAGAGAGCAAAGGCAGAAGCCAGGCACAAGCTGGAATGTGATTCAAGGTGCTCCTTAACTGGAAGCTTCACCCCATAGCACACCTTCTCGTCTCCGTCTTGGAGACAGAAACAGTTACTTCCTCCTTACAACTCCTTTGGTGGAAATGTACAGGGGAAAGAGAGAGAGAGAGAGAGAGAGAGAGAGAGAGAGAGAGAGAGAGAGAATATGAATACGACTATATGACTAGAGATGAGAGAACTCTTGCTGTCCTTTAAGACCTTTTCCTGAAAAGTTTAAAAACAGTAAATTGCTTGACATGCTTCCTGTTCCTATATATATGGAGTTTAAAGCCGTATACATTATCATCAGTGTGTATGCTTTAATTTTTGTTTTACAGAAATTAACAAAATGCCCTTACATTAATACAAAAAACTAATCCATTCCTGAACCAGGAATTCCCATGGTTTACAAGAAAAGAAAAAAAAAAAAAAAAAAAAAAAAAAAAAAAAAAAAAAGGAAAAAGGTTCTCTACTGAAATTACGATATTTTCTAGTGAATTGTTTTAGAAGGAAAGAGATCAAATCAAAGGTTTTTTCGTTTTTTTCCTTTTGGAACTTGTGTATTATTCTGTCTACTTTTCTACAAAAATAAGATGTGCACCTATCTGTTTCCTGCTAGAAGACAAGGATACTGCAGTCTCACAAAGGTTATAAAAATGATATTATCAGAGTGAGGAAATAGTTGGAATCATTACTGATTTGAAATACCCCACTCCCTAAACCCAACAGCAGGAACAACATAAAACCAGCGACCGGAGAGAACTTTTGATTTTGCTACGGGACTCTAGTCCATCGCCGATAAACGTCCGTGATAAAAGACCGAGGATCTCTTACAAACTCTTCAAGCTGACGTCACCCCCACATCCTCAGGGTGAATGTCTTCCTCCGTCTTGTCTCTGCTGAGGGAGAACACGACCAACTGTTGGGGAACTGTGAACCAAAGGCTGGCTTATGTCTTGCTGGGGAGACTGTGGTAGTCTGGCTTTCCTGTGGGTCAGAGTCGTTTGCACAGTGTTCTGGATGGAACTCTTTCTAAAAACATGAGGTTTCCTCCTAATACTTTCTACATATAACAGATATGGTAATGTTATATAACATAAGCTATAAGGAAAGTGAGGTGATTTTCCTTAGTTAAACTCAAGAAATTTGGGTCTGGAGAGATGGCTCAGTGATTAAGACCACTGGCTGCTCATCCGGAGAACCCAGGTTCAATTCCCAGCACCCATATGGTAGCTCACAACTGTCTGTAACTCCAGTTCTAGGTCATGTGACACCCTCACATGATGGCAAAGCACCAATGTATGTGAAATAAAAATAAAATCATTGGGGTGCATGGTGTAAAATTCACAAAGGGTCAATTAAAAAAAAAACTCTAGAAATTTCATGTTTACTTTGATTTCACAATTTCTGAGTTTGAAAACTTTTTTCTATTAAAAGTTATAAGCTACATGGTCATAAGGTAATTATTACCCACCTCTGCACAGAAGCTTGGGGTTGGAAAAGGAAACTGAAGTAATTTTCTAGACATAAGATATTAGTGTTCCCAGGAGATACTATATTAATGTCCCCAGGAGATAAAAGATTACTGTGCCTGAGCCCTGTCCTTTGTTTTTGTGACTGGACCTTGGATAAGGCCGATGAAGGGCAATGGACTTCTCTTTCTGTCGCAGTTGCTGAGAATTTCGTTTCTTTTGTTGATTGTAGAAAACATGGCTCTTGAGTCGCTGCAGTCTCTCCTCTCCAGAGCTCTTCAGATGGCCGGCAGAATAGAAGCGAATTGAACCGAATGCTCGTCCACAGCTCACAACAAAGACATGGAGCTTTGAAGGTGAAAGGAGCGTGGTGTCGGCCATGGGTCAGCAAGACACAGCCGGACAATGTGGACCAATTTCTTCAAACTACGAGTCTTCTGCTATCTGTTTGTGGTGCTCATGGTGGTGGTGTTGGTCCTCAATGTCACTCAGGTGGAGGTGAGTGCTCGAGTCTGGAGATTTGCAGGCAGCAGTTAGAGCCTGTTTTTTTTTTTTTTTTTTTTGCAGCAGACTTTTCTCTGAGGGAACAAAACTTGTTTCATTGGGGGCTGGAGAGAAAGAAAAGGAAAGAAAAATCACACACACGTGCACACACGCACACACACACACACACACACACACACACACACACACACACACTGAGCGGATGAAACAAAGCAGGCTTCAGTAACCTCACGCATACAAATACATACAGACAGACAGACATGTACACACATTCCCACACTGGATGGATGGAGCTGTACACAGTTGGTGAGAGCAGCGAACTCCAACACACATTTTCTTTTTTCTTCCATAGCTTCCATAGCCCCAGCAAAATCTTTCAAGCAGTATAGAATTACAGTGTAATTAATTATGTTCTATTTTTCTTTTCCTGGTCAACTATAAAACAACAGTATGTTCCCCAGGACCTTTGCATGGGAAACCATTACAGAGTACAGATAAAGAAAACAAATTGTTCCCAGGAAGCCGTGTACATTCATATAGCTTAACAAAGTGTGAATTTTCTCAGCCAGTTTCTCTTACTGGCAGGCAGCAACGTGAAGTTACAAAGAAAGGATTCGTTATTTCATTATTTATCTTTAAAAGTTATAAGAGTCTTAAAAGGATCACAAATCTAAGCTTAGATATGAAAACCGTCAGTCATGTGTACTTTAAATCCTCAGAACTTTAAGTCCACTTACTCTTCAGCAACTCTTTCTTTCCATGTGGAAAGGTTTACTGAGAGAAGAAGAGTCGAAGAGGAGAGGAGGAAAGGCCACCATGAGCATGTGGAGGGAAGTGGGAAGGGGAATGGGGAGAGAAGGGACGCAGGGGAAGAGGGGAAGATCAAGAACCAGAGCAGAATTCTTAGTCAATCATATCGGGAAGCTGAGGGCAAAAATGGGTACAAGAAATCAATCATCGGTTAAGAGCACTGACTGCTTTTCCTTACTCAGGGCCTGAGTTCAAGTCCCAGCAACCACATGGTGGCTCACAACCATCTCTAGTGGGATTTAATGCCCTCTCCTGGTGTGTCTGAAGACAGCAACAGTGTGCTCATATACATAAAATAAATAAATAAACCTAAAAACAAACAAAAAAAAAAACAATCGGCAGCAGCCCGGCCTCAGTGAGAGTCACGTGAGCCAGTGCTGCCATTGTTCATGTTCCCTGACCGTACCGTAAAGATCCGAAGCTTAATTAATAAGAGTGTGCCTTTCTGAACTTCAAATTGTTCCCTAAGATTTTCTACATCAGAGCCAGTAGCAGAAACATCTCAACTTAGTTTCACTAGCAATTTTATTTTTTCCTGTAAGGGTGGTGGTCATTGCTAACGATCTACATTTCTAAGTTCTTCTCTAGGGTGGAGACTGAGTCATTAATGTGCTCCAGCAGCAGTGCCTGAAGAGACTCACATTATTACTGTGAGTGCCAGGGACACTGTCCAGGGAGGGCTGGAAGCCCCTTAGGGTTTCCTTAAACTCTTAGGTTAATAGGGCCTTGAGAGCAGCAAGCAGAGCAGAACTCTATAAAGGGAAGTCCTCAGGTCAGACACTCCTTGGGCCTTGGGCTGTGCTAATCTGAAACACACCTGGTCCTGGCTGTGCCACATTCCATGAGTTCTAAACCCTTTGTTGTTCCTCCGGCTTGACCCTGGGCAGGAAACTAATCAGAATATATTGTATGCAAAAATTTTTTTTTTCATCTGTTTTTTGTTTGTTTTTCTGAGACAGCGTTTCTCTGAGGCTGTCCTGGAACTCACTGCGTAGACTAGCCTGGCCTCAAACTTACAGGGATTCACCTGCTTCTGCCTCCCCAGTGCTGGGGTTAAAGGTGTGCTCAACCACCATCCAGCCTGTTTTTAATAAAAGCAAAACCAAAAAAAAAAAAAAAAAAAAAGCAAAAAAAAAAAAAAATGTTCTTTAGAATCATAAATAATAATCATACTTGCATGACTAGTAATAATGACAGGTGTAGCTTGTGAATGTGCTGAAAAGAAAGGCAGCGGGAGGTCTCCCCTCCCCCCATCCACTTAGCCACAACCTAAGCTTCCTCCCTCTAGCTAGGCAGAGCCTGGCTAGCTTGACCACATTAACTCCAGCTTTTGCATTCCATACGATGGAATTCCTAAGGCCTCGGTCACAGGGAACTGCTCTAACCCACCTTTGGACCTGACACTGGGGTGATGTTGGTTGGTGGGGTATCAGGACAGAGGCCAGATCATCAGAAACACTTCTTTTTTCCATGGGGAGCAAGGAGAGTGGGCACTTTATGGCTTGCTTTAGGGTACGGAGGATTGGCTTCCTGAAGGAGGGGACCTTGTGGCCTGGCCACAGGCTGAAGGACAGTTGCAGGGGAGGAAGTTGGCTAGTCTGTTTTGAATTACCTGTGTATGACTGCCGGGCAGAGAACATGCCTTCCTCATTCCCTCACTAGTGCCTGAGAGACACTAAGAGTCCCCCTCTTTCCAACTCCCTCTGCTGGACACGCACACGATCAAATCTACGAGCAGTTTCTACAGAAAAGATGTGGTGCTTTTTACAATGCAAGTCTTAACTAAGCAAGGCATTTCTTTGCTTACTCGCGTCATTAGCACAAGAATTTCTAGAGGCTAAGCCGTAGGCTTTTTCCTTACTTCAGCTGGAAATTGCTTTGTGTTATGTAGCAGGACACCTACTCTTACTAAGAAATGGACACAGAGTCCTTCAGTTTTTTTTTTTTTTTTTTTTTTTATAAGTACACGGAGTGATTCTGTTGAAGATTAGAGCATAATGTCTAGGAATTGATTCCTTTCGTTTGCTTACACTGTTCTCATGTTGTTGTAGAAAAGGCCTGTCAGCCCTGTATTGACAGTGCCTTCCACCTCAAACATCCTCTACAACTAGGTATTGTGGAGCTTGCAACGCCTTTTTATTCTTTTTTTTTTTTTTAAGGTATTTGATTTTTTTTATAAAGATTTATTTATTTTATTTTATGTACAGCATTCTGCCTGCATATGTGACTGCAGGCCAGAAGAAGGCATCAGATCTCATTACAGATGGTTGTGAGCCACCATGTGGTTGCTGGGAATTGAACTCATGACCTCTGGAAGAGCAGTCAGTGCTTTTAACCGCTGAGCCATCTCTCCAGCCCACCTTTTTATTCTTTTTTTTTTTTTCTTTTTTTTTTGGAGCTGGGGACCGAACCCAGGGCCTTGCGCTTGCTAGGCAAGCGCTCTACCACTGAGCTAAATCCTCAACCCCCACCTTTTTTATTCTTAATAAATCTCTCTCTCTCTCTCTCAATCTCCCCCTCCCCTCCCCCTGCCCCTCCCCCCTCCTTTCCTCCCCTTCACCCTTCTCCTCCCCTCCTCCTCTCCCTCCCCTCCCTCCCCTCCCCCCTGTCCATCCCCTCCCCCCCTCATCCCTCCCTCTGTGTTTGTGTTGAATGTGAATACTGTTTACCACAGCATGCGTGCTGACCTCCCATCTCCCTGTAGGATTGCTGGGATTACAGACACCTGCTATTCAAGCGGCTTCCTTCGGGGTTGGGGGATGCAAATTTAGGTTCTCAGCTTTGTCAGGCAAGAGCCATATACAGCCCGCCCCAGTCAGTCAAAGTGCATACTTCAGTGGGGCAAATCACATCACACTGTGCAGCTATTCTGCTGTCTGTCTCTGGAACTTCATTTTTGTCTTCCCAGACTGGAGCTCTGGATCTGTTAAACAGTTATCCACTCCTTCTTCTCCCTCAGCCTCTGTCATGTAATTATCAATTTTCTGCCTCTATTGAATTTTGCTGCATACACACAATGGACTCATAGGATATTTTGTGATTGGTTTGTTTCTGTTACCATAAGGTCTTCAAGATTCAACTACATTGTAGCATGGATCATAATTTCCATTCCTGAATAGAATCTCATTCTACAGTCCCAACTTTCATGACACTTACTATACAGCCAACATAGTTTCAAGCTCCTGGCAATCTTTGTGGTGCAGGCTCTCAAATGTTGGGATTACAGGCGTAGACCACCATGCTCCTTTAACCTCTGCTTTTTAGTTTCGATGTTTGGACTCTTTAGGTTAATGTATTTCTTGAGAAGATTATGGTTACACCATTTTGTTGTTCATCTTATCCTCTTCCTTTTTATGTTTTGTTTCATACTGAGATTATTTTAATTCATTTTATTATTTTGTGGGCTTCTTAGCAACATGTCTGTTATTTTAGTGATTGTTTTAGGGCTCACAATATATATATTTAAAATCACACTCTGCAGTCAAATGCTATTCCACCTCATGTAGAATAAATACCATGCCACAGTGGATCTTTATTTCTCCTCTGGGATTTTTGTGCTGTTGATACATACTTTACTTCTGCATGTTATATACTCCCTATTTGTTTAAAATTTTGGTTTAACGTTGTTCTTAAGGATAATGAAAACCTAGTATGATGTATTTAGCACAACTTTGCTTTTCATCTTGTTTGTGGATCTGTATTTCAGTCTTATAATAGTTTCTTTTTGACTGCCTTTGACATTTCTTGTGGCTTAGGTTTCTTGGTGATAAATGTGTTCACTTTTGGTAGATTTGGAAAAAATATTCTATATAGCCTTTAATATATTTTTAAAAGGTCTATCTATCTATCTATCTATCTATCTATCTATCTATCTATCTATCTATCTATCTATCTATCTATCTATCGTATACAGTAGCTGTCTTCAGATACCAGAAGAGGGCATCAGATTCCATTACAGATGGTTGTGAGCCACCATGTGGCTGCTGGGAATTGAACTCAGGACCTCTAGGAACTGCATCTGCTCTTTGGCATCAGCCTCACTGCTCTAGTTTGCTTCTTTGCAGAACTGTGCCATCGTTATTTCCAAGGACAGTGTAGTGGTCAGGATTCCCTAGCGGAACAGAAGTGATAGAATGAATGGGTACATATTATATGTGTAAATATGGACAAGTATGCTATGTATGGCCCGAGTTTAGTTCCCTGAGTCCACATCGTGGAAGAAGAGAACTGGCTTCCAGAAGTTGTCCTCTGACTTCCACATGCTCACTGTGTCACACACACACACACACACACACACACACACACACACACACACACACACACACACACACGTGCATGCATACATAAATGGAGATGTATTAGAGTGTTTGTAGGCTGTGGTCTGTCTAGTCTAACAATGGCTATCTCCCAACAGAAAGGCCAAGAGCCCAAGCAGTAGTTTTTCAGTTCATGAGACTGGATGTCTCAACTCCTTTCAGCCTACATTGGAACCCTAAAGCACATTCCAATGCCAGCAAAGGAACACCTCAGTAGCAGAAGATAGGGAGCAAGCAGGCAAAAGTCCAAAGCTTCCTTATTCCAAGTTCTTTTATGTAGGCTGCTACCAGAAAGTATGACCCACTTTTCGTATGGGTCTCCTGACATTAAATGGTCCAAATTTAGGGTGGGTCTTCCCACCTCAAGTGATCTAATTAAGAACATGCCTCTCACGAGTGCTCAGCTCACTGGGTTTTAATCGATTCTCAAGGTAGTAAGGTGTCCACCAGGATTAGACATCACCGACAGAAATAGCATTAAAATGGAGACACACAGATTAGAGAGATGGCTCAGTGGTTAACAGAACTGACTGCTCTTCCAGAGGACCTGAGTTCAATTCCCAGCAACCACATGGTGGCTCACAACCATCTATAATGGAATCTGATGCCCTGTTCTGGGCATCTGTCTGAAGACAGCTACAGTATACTCATATAAATAAATAAATCTTGAAAAAAAATCAGAGACACATATTTTTAGATTTATTTTTATTTTATGCCTATGTGGATGTTTTGCCTGCATGTGTGTGTTTGTGCACCATGTGTGTGGATGGTGCCCATAGGGGCCAGAAGAGGGTGTGTGCTCCCTTGCAGCTGGAGTTACAGAGTTTTGAGCCACCACTTGAGTGCTGGGAAGCAAATCTCGGTCCTCTGAAAAATCAGGCAGTACTTTTAATCTCTGATTCATCTCTCTAGACCCTTAAAGAGAATTTCTAATCCTCTTCCACGGTGGGAGGGAGGTAAGAGCTACTCTTAAGGATAAACAAATAGGTCCTCGGACTATTTCCTTTTACTGGGAACCTGAAACAGGGGAGAATCCTTAGTCCCAACACCTGTGGAACCTTCTGCCCTCGTAATTAGTAAGAACCCGAGTAGAACGTGCTGGGGAGTCCCTGGTTAGGAGTCAAGAATCAAACTTCAGAAGAACATGGCAAAATATAAGAGAAGAGGAACAGCTTAAAGACAGGTGCCAAAATGGAAGCCAAGAATGAGGAATCCTGGGAAATAAAGGGGAGAGTAGAAGGGAAGGGGTTTAGACTGAGTGGATGATGAGAGAAAGTCAGGGTGGCTCTCTGGCAGAATGGCAGCATCCCCATTGCTTAAATAATCATTAAAAGTTCACCATACTTCTTGCCTGTAACCCGGGTATGGGGTGGGGCTGGGGAATGACATCACAGAGTGGGCTCTTACACACTGAACACATCGTAGAAAACAGAGAGCTGAAGAAAGGAAAGAGCAGTGGGAAACAGGCGTGGAGAACTGCACAGACATCGCAGGCAAAAGAGATGGATGGGTCACCAGAGATCCTGGGTTGAAGTCTCGAGGAATCTCGCAGTAGGAGTCGTCCCGTTTCTATGAGGCTTTTTCTTGTTGAGATCTAGCTTTAATCCGAGGTGATCTGATAGGATGCAGGGGGTTATTTAAATTTTTTGTATCTGTTGAGATTTACTTTGTGACTTAGTATGTGATCTATTTTAGAGACTGTTTGCTGAGGTGCTGAGAAGAAGGTGTTATTTTCTTTTGTATTTGGGTGAAATAATTCTGCTGGTAATCTGTTAGGTCCATTCGGTTTCTCACATCTGTTAGCTCCAATATTTCTTTGTTTCGTTTTTGTCTGCATGACCTGTCCTTTGGTGAGAGTGAGGCATTGAAGTCGTCTACTATCAATGTGTGAGGGTCGATATGCGATTTAAGCTTTAATGTTTCCTTTATGAACACAGGAGCCCTTGCATATATGTTAGGAACTGAAACATCATCTTGGTAGATTTTTTTTTCTTTTTTTTTGATGAGTGTGACGTGTCTTTCCCTGTCTCCTTTTTGAATTTTGGATTAGGTCTAGTGTTACTTATGTTGATTCGGTCTCCAACATTACATGGAATCTGTGCGTCTACAATCAGATGCTGAGGGCCCATGCCCCGGGCTGGTTTGATTGATAAATAAAGTTGCTGGCAGCCAATGACTGGGCAGGAAGACAGAGGCGAGGCGAGACTTTTAGGATTTCCAGGCAAGGAACACAGGAGAGAGAGAGAGAGAGAGAGAGAGAGAGAGAGAGAGAGAGAGAGAGAGAGAGAGAGAGAGAGAGAGACAGAGAGAGACAGAGAGAGAGAGAGAGAGAGAGAGAGAGAGAGAGAGAGAGAGAGAGAGAGAGGATTTCCAGGCAAGGAACACAGGAGAGAGAGAGAGAGAGAGAGAGAGAGAGAGAGAGAGAGAGAGAGACAGAGAGACAGAGAGAGAGAGACAGAGAGAGAGAGAGAGAGAGAGAGAGAGAGAGAGAGAGAGAGAGAGAGAGAGAGAGACACCAAGCGACCAAGCCATGGAAGGAGAAGGCCTGAGAAGTGTAAGACAGATAGATAGACTGCCAGCATGTATGAGTCAGAGACGGTGGCCCAGGAGGGTTGCAGACCTGGGGTCTGGGGCAGCCAGGATAGCATATAGGTTTTAGTAATTAGTAATTCAGGAATATCAGAGGGGCGAGCATGCTACATGCTAGCCATGTGTAGAATTGAAGTGGTCCAGCCACTGACTAAGATGTATTAAATATAAGGGTGTGTGTGTGTGTGTGTGTGTGTGTGTGTGTGTGTGTGTGTGTTTCCCTTTTGGCTTTGCTTGGGTGAGATTATCTATTTTCTGTGTTTTTATGTGTTTTATGGGTTGGAGTTTTCCTTCTAATACCTTCTGTAGGGCTGGGTTTACAGATAGACATAGTTTAAATTTGACTTTGTCATGGAATATCCTGTTCTCTCCATCCATGTGACTGAGCATTTTGCTGTATATGCCTGTTCTGGCATCTGTTGTCCCTTAGAATCTGCAGGATATCTGTCCAGGTCCTTAGGGCTTCTGAGAAGTTGAGAAGTCTCATAGGTCTGCCTTATATATGTTACTTGGCCTTTCAGCTTTTAGTATTCTTTCTTTGTTCTGAATGTTTAGTGTTTCGAACATTATGTCGTGAAGGGTTTTCTTTTTTGGTCCAGTTTATTCAGTATTCTGTAAGCTTCTTGTAGTTTTCTGTTAGGCATCACCTTGTTTAGATTAGGAACTTTTTTCTACAATTTTATTGCAAATATTTTCTTGGCCTTTGAGATGGGTTCTTCTCCTTTTTCTGTTTCTATTATTCTTAGGTTTGGTCTTTTCATAGTGGCCCTGCTTTCCTGGATGTTTTGTGTCAGGCAGTTTTTAGATTCAACATTTTCTTTAACCAGTGTCATCGCAGTGTGGCTTCAACACCTGAGATTCTCTTTTCCGTCTTTAGTATTCTGTTGGTGATGCCGTGTCGGTGGTTCCTGTTCACTAACCTAGATTTCCTCCATTTCTGGAGTTCCTTTAATTTTGTTTTTTCTTTATCACTTCTGTTTCCATTTTCAGGTCTCGAGCAGCTTGATTCATTCTCTTCCTCTCTTTGTTTTTTTCTTGGCTTCCTTTAGGGGATTTATTCAATTCCTCCAATTTTTTTATTTGTCTTTCCCTCCATTTCTTTAAGGAATTGATAATGAACTATTCCTAATATAAATGTGAACAGTGAATTAATCTGGTGTCTGTATTTTTTTCTTTTTACCTTATGATAGTCTCCAATAACTGCCCAGAGAAACCGAGATTTCTTTAAAATTGCCTCTCAATAGCTGAGCAATGCAATGGTCTGTCCTTACCTTTATGCTAATCTGGCTACCCCCCAGCCTCATCCCATGATACTTGCATATTATTATCGATCTGGATCTTCAGACCCCTGGCCCCCTTTTGTGGCTCCAATTCCTCCATCCTCCAGGCACTTTGCACTTCTCTCCCCCTCTCACTAGTGCACACCCTACCTTATCCTCCATTGTGCCCAGCCATTGGCTAATCAGCATTTATTGACAAGGCAGGGAATAAATGGTAAGAACTATTTACACAAACTCCAGACAGGAGATTCTTGGTATAAGCAATGCCATGCCTGGATTGAAACAAGGTAGGAGGGCAGAGAAATCACCATTTGAGTAACCCAAGGGTAGACTTTATGCAGCATACAAAACATTGTGCCTACAAAGGATTTTTCACTTCTTTAAGGACATCTATTATTTTCGTAGGTTTTAAGGTCATTTTCTTGTGCTTCAGCTGTGTTGGAATATTCAGGGTTTGCTGTAGTAGAATGTCTGGATTCTGGTGGTACTGCACTGGCCTGGATGTTGTTGAGTCTGTTCTTATGCTGCTATCTAGCCATCTGGGTTTGAAGTAATTATAGGTCTAGGTACTGACTTCTGAGTTCGTCTTCATTGGATGGGTACTTTGTTCTTTGGTTTCTATTTCCTGTTTGGTTTTCTGGCCAGAGTGACCTGTGGTTGAGTAGAGGGTCTTCACCTGAGTTGGTGGCCATATTCCTAATGACTGGAGTGGTCTCCGGTCCAGCCAGGCACCCTCCTCTGGAGTTTGGGGACTGGTGTTTTGGTGGCTGGCAGCCTCTGGTAGAGCAGAGGACTTCTGCTGGAGTTCATGTGATGTGTTTGTTAACAGTGATGAGCAGTGTACACACATTATTAGCCAATGTCCATTTTTTTTCCTGTCAGATTATCTATGTCTTTTATCAAATTTTATTTTATTTTAAAATTTTATTTGTATGAGAGTTTTGCTTGTATATATGTTTGTATTGTGTGTGATCTTGGAAGCCAGAAGAGGGTGATGGATCCCTAGGGACTGGGGTAATAGATGGCGGTGGGCCACAGTGCGGGTACTGAGAATTGGACCTGAGTCCTCTGGAATAGCAGCCAATGCCCTTGATTGTTGAGCCTTCTTTTCAGCCTAGGCTGTACTCTCTGTTATATGACCCTATCGGTTCTGGCAAGTGGTGGGTTCATCATTCAGAGTATGGTAAAGAGTTTTACTGACCTAAACGTGCCCAGTGGTTTGTATTTTATTCTATCCTCTCTTTCTTGAACACTAGACGACTGGTCCTTTGTTGCCTTCCTAATATTCCTTTTCCAGGATGTCACGAGATTGGAATAATGCAACGTGCAGCCTTTCAGATTATTTTCTTCCTTTAAATACTTTAAAGTGGTTATTCTACCGTCTTTTTGCTTGCATTATTTCTGATGGCAAAATGAAATGAGATTTCTTTTGTTTTGTTTTTCTAAAGCAACAAGTGTTTGTTTCTCAATGTTTTAGGAGCCAGAAGTTCATACTCGAGTTATCAGCCAATTCAGGGCCAGATGAGGGCCCCCTTTCTAACTTGCAGTGGGCCACCTTTTTTCTGTCCACACAGGGTAGAGAGACTCTCCTCCTCCCTCTTCTCTTCTTGCTTCTCCTCCTCTTCCTCTTCTTTTTTTTAAAGACAGGACTTAATTGTAGCCCAAGAGAGCTTGTCCTTCTTAATGATCAAATAGGGTACTGATGTCGTAGTATGTTGACATACTGTGGCAGGACTGTGCCTACACTCGTGTTGTGTCGTGTTATGTTATGTTATGTTATGTTATGTTATGTTATGTTATGTTATGTTATATTATGTTATGTTATGTCGTGTTGTTATGTTGTAGATGCTGTCCTTACCATACACCTGATGGAATGTCAGCCTGAAAGTGAAGAGGGAGATATGCTTGGTCTTCTGGGCTTTGTTGTTTCTACTTTCTTCCCAGTCTTGATCGTTGTAACTTTCTTGGAATTTCAGTAGTACCTCTGAAGATTTCGTGGTAATGGCTAGACCAGAAATCAAGGTCTTCTTTGGCCTCCCCAATCCCAGTATTATATTGAAGCCCTGACCTCCCATGTGATGACATTTGGGGCGGGACACTGAGAAGAAAGGTAATGCTCTTTTGAAAAAGGAAAAGAGAGTAGTTATGGAGTGGGTGAGCCCATAAACTGCACCCCTCTATAAATTGGGAAGAGGAAAATTCCCAGAAATGCCTATCCTCTGATCTCAACGTAAGCTTCCAGAGCTTTAGGGAGATAGGTGCCTATTGAGTCTGTGTCATTTTGTTACTGCAGCTCACAAAGGTAGAGTCGTTCCTGGGCCCAGATCAGTGACATTACATGGGGCAATGGGTACCTTGTTGACCAGCAGCACATTCCTGATTTCAATGAGACCTTCTGTGATCAACCTGGTGAGAGCATGGTCATTACTGTGAGTGCTTTTTGTTCTAGTCCTCTGCCCAGTGTAAGATGACTTGTCTATTAAGACTTCTGTGGGGCTGGAGAGATGCCTCAGCGGTTAAGAGCACTAACTGCTCTTCCAGAGGTCCTGAGTTCAATTCCCAGCAACCACATGGTGGCTCACAACCATCTCTAATGGGATCCGATGCCCTCTTCTGGTGTGTCTGAAAACAATGACAGTGTACTCATATACAATAAAATAAAATAAAATAAAAATAAAATAAAATAAAATAAAGACTTCTGTGCAGTCTACCCCATAGCTGTAAATATGAGGTTTACCAGTCTAGCTGGTGGGAGCAAGTTTTGTTTCTGGTCCCATGTGAGCTTAGGTTAGTAGTCTCCACCATGCCTTTATGTGCTTCTTTGTGCAGCCCTGATCGGTCAGTCGGTCTGTCTTTCTGTCTTTCTGTCTTTCTTTCTTTCTTTCTTTCTTCCCTCCCTTCCTCCCTTTCTTCCTTTCTTGTTTTCCAGACAGAGTTTCTCTGTGTAGCCCTGGTTGTCCTGGGACTTTCTGTGTAGATCAGGCTGGCCTCAAACTTAGAGATCCTCCTGCCTCTGCCTCCTGAGTGTTGGGATTAAATTCATGCACCACCACTGTCCAGTGACATTACAGTTTCTTTTTTTTTTTTTTTCTTTTTTTCTTTTTTTTCTTTTTTCGGAGCTGGGGACCGAACCCAGGGCCTTGCGCTTGCTAGGCAAACGCTCTACCACTGAGCTAAATCCCCACCCCGACATTACAGTTTCTTATACGTGCTCTTTAGTACTCTGCTGGATACTCCTGTCTTTGGATGGCATGTTGGTCTTTCTGAAACTATTACTTCGTTTTAGAAATTCTGGTTATCTGGCCTCAAGTTGTGTGTGTGTGTATACATGCGTGTGCATTTGCATGTGTGTATGTGGTTGGTGAATAACTTTTGGGAGCCTGTTTTCTACTTTGTTTCGAGGCAGGGCCTCCCTGCTTCTGTCCCTCTCTGTACGCCTGGGTAGCTGGCTGTCGAGCTTGTGGAAGATTTTTTCTATCTCCCGTTCCATCTCACCATGGTGAGTTTCCAGTTACTATCACTCCATCATCTCCTCATCTCACACTCTTCAATCCCATCTCTTTGACTTAGGCATTTCCACCCTATTCCTCCTCCTCCTGTGACAGCCTGGAACCTCTCAAGCAGTAAACAAAAAGCGAGTATCACGCTACTTCTTTACAGTCCCATATTCGATGCCCAGGAAAGCCATAATTTATTGTATCTGGGCTCTGTTGTTTTAAGTTGCTTCAGATGGGAGGCTCAGTCTGTTAACTGTTTCTAATAGTTTGGAGACAGAAGTCCGAGAAAGTTGAATCAGAGGAGGGAAGAAAAAGACTGGAGAAGAAGAGGCAAGAGCAGCATAGAACACAGATGAAGTACAACCCAGGGAGGGATGGGTGCCTGTCTTTTGTGGGTGTTCTTATTATTTGATCACTAGTGATGTAGTGGGAGCCATATGCCTCTCTGTCATGGATGTGGTAATGCAGAGGTCTGTGCCCCTGAAGAGTCGGGTATCCGGGAATTCTTGCTTACTGAACAGTAGAGGGTGCCAAGGTGGATGGAGGATGGGATCCAGAAGGTTAGTGTTTAGAAGACTGAAAGATGAGATTGTGGGATGGAGCCCATCCTGCAGGACTACAGAGAGGAACCGATTTCAACACTTACGTGTAGGTGTGCTTGAGCCCATGCTAGTTTTAACTACATCAAACAGCATGAACAAGATATTAGAGAAACGGATGGTCCTGGACAGATGAGGAAGAGAGGAGAGAGAGAGAGAGAGGGAGAGAGGGAAGGAGAGAGACAGCCAGGCAAGCAGATTGATAAGGTTATTATAGGCAGGAATAAGTGTTAGGAAAGTCCCTTTATAGGCAGGAATAAGTGTTAGGAAAGTCTTGCATTCTTGGAAACTTCTGGGCTGAGTGCTAGTTAGAAGCTCTAATTATCTGAGTAAGTAGCTCTGAATGTTAATGCAGAAAGGAGGTGCCCGTAAGTGGTGATGAAAGACAGTTCCCATGCTGGAAACAATAAGGGAGCATTTGCTGGAGTCCGGTAAATTATTTCCTTTTGAAGGAAGAGGTCCCAGGGTCCCCGATGAGAATTGCTGTGAATTTTAAACGCTTCTGCCTCTCCTGATGAGTGTGGGGTGAGATGGCAAAGGCGCTGAAGTCTGGCAGTCTTCCAACCCTTAATCCCTTTTCCATTCTGTGTTTCTGACCCTATGATCTTCATGCAGTTAGCATATTTAATGACTATATAAAATGTGCAGACTCAATTTTAATTAAAAAGTAATGCGAGGTGGTATAGACAGGGTCCCTGAGGAAAGACTGCACGGAAGTTGGCTGGTAGTGGTGCACATCTTTGATCCCAGCACTCGGGAGGGGGTGGTTGGCAGGTCTCTTTGAGTTTGAGGCCGGCCTCAAGCATAGTGAGTTCCAAGTCAGCCAAAGCTACACAGAGGAACCCTGTCTTGAAAAACCAAACCCCCTGTCCCCCAAAGTGCAGGGAGACTTATTTCTCTGGTAAACTCATTTGAGTATGGCCTATTTATAGATATTTTATATAGTTTTACAATATCAACCATATGGCTTTAGTTTTTTAGTTTCTTATTTGCTTACAAAGCATTCGATTTTATTATGGCATTTTCTAAATGGTATTGATTCAGCTGTTATTTTTCTCCCATTTCTCCATCCCCACACTCTCCGTTGGTCCTTCATTCCCCACTGGGCTTTCATCTGCTTTCAAGTCCCCGGAGCCTCTTGCTCTCTGGTGTTTAGATCCACTTTCACAACCCCTTTTTTGCATACATACAAATTCTAAAAACGTTAGCACCTGCATAGGAGAGAGAATATGTGAGTTTTGCTTTTCTGAGACTGGGTTGTCTTGCTCGATATAGTGTATTCCAGTTGCGTTTGTTTTCGAGAGATTTTACTTCTTTTAAAATTAAGTGTGTACGTGTGTGTCTGGGTATTTGTACGTGTGAGTCCAGGAGGTATTGGATGCCTCTGAAGCTAGAATTACAGGATGTTGTGAGCTGCCCAAAGTGGGTTCTTCTAAGAATTGAACTTGGATCCTTTTAACTTTTGAGTCATCTTTCCGCTCCAATTTCATTTCTCTTAAAACCCGAGTAAACTTCAGTTGCATGCATTTGTTATATTTTTCATATCAATTCATCAGTTGACGGGCAGTAGGGACATCTAACTAGCTCCAGTTCCTTGCTATCATGATAATGTAGCAATAGACATGGTATGTTATAAAGTTCTCCTTTGATCATGGGGCAGAGTGGGGTAGCAGAGGCATTTGATAATTCTTTCTCTTCTTTTTAGTGTAGAGGAATATCCACACCAATTTCTGTAGCACTCGTATTAACTTACGTTCCACTCACTGGCAGTGGTAGGGCTCCTGTCCCTCCACATCCTTACAGCGTTTCTCATCATTTGTTTTTTCATTATAGCCTTTCTGACCGGAGTGAGTTAGAATCTCAAAGTAGTTTTAATACCCACTAGTGAAGGATGTTGAGCATTTAAAAACACAAAAACCAAAACCAAACCAAACCAAAACCAACCCAATAAAACGGTGATGACAATAACAACAACAACAACAAGCCCCACAAAAACCCCAAACTGGCTATATGTGTTCCTTCTTTTATTTTTATTCCTCTTCTTAATTAATTTCATTAGCTTTGTGCTTTTGGAGTTCAGGTTTCGCAGGTCTTTATCTATTCTACACCTCAGCTCTCTGTCTGAAGTATAGATACCAGAGGTTTTTCTCCCGTCTCATATGGACGCCGTCCGTTACTCTGCTAATAGTTTCCTTTGTTGTGCATGAACTTTTACATTCAATGTCATCCCATTTGTTGATTCTTGGGACTGGTTTCTAAGCTCTCGTGCCTTTAGCAATAACCTCAAATGTATTATTACCTTCCAATGATTCCCATTTTGAAGGGTGATCTTTGATTATTTTGAATTGATCGTTTTGTACAGGAGAGATATGTAGGTCTAAGTTCACTCTTCTGCAGGTGCATATCCATTCAGCTTTGCTGGCACCACTTATTGAACAGGCTGCCCTTCCCCCAAGTGTCTGTTCTTGATGCCTTTGTCCAAAAAAAAGTCATAGCAATGTAGGTTTGTTCTGGGTCCTCTATCCTATTGCACTGGTCTACATGCCTGATTTTGTCACTGTCACTTGGTAGTGTTTTTTGAGGTTAGGTATTGTGGTCCTCCAGTAGAGTTCTTTCTGTGTAAGATTGCTTTGGCTCTATGTGGTACAATACTAGTATACTGTGGCTTTTGACTGCAAGTCAAGACATTTGATGTAAAGCAGCTATAATATTAAGGGATATTATTCACCTGGAAGTTTGTAGATAGGTTGGACATAGTTCAGTTGGGTTCAAGCTCCTTCTCTTGTTTAGCTTGGCTTTCTTTTGGGTGTTAGCTTCTATGCATGGCACCCCCCTTCATGGGTAGATAGGTACAAGGGCTATTTAAATGATGGTATGGTGCTTCCTTATCCATGTCCAGACAGCATGTCTAGACTCCAGCAGTGTCCTCCTATCCTCATGCTCATCGCTGGACATAAATATCCCTGCATCAGTCAGATCCACTGAGTGTGAACACAGCAGTGAACAGCTTTGCTGTTATCCAGCAGACAAGGAGTCAGATAGCTGTGAGCAGGTACCCAGTGTTTGCACTAACCCATAGCTTATTGATGGACTGAAGAATCAGCCTCTGCTTGGTCCTGAGTATAAAGACGACAGATCTGAAGGTACTGGGAGAGAGCTGCCACCTGTGAAAAGGAAGCAAACTGCTTATTTCTTCCTTTACTTTTATTTTTAAGACAGGGTCTTGCTGGTTTGCCCATGGTGACCTCAAACTGGCCACACTCCTATGCTAGCCATCCAAGTGCTGGGATTGTAGGTATACAAAACTGTACAGCTGGTTTGCAAGTTAACCTTTTTTCCCCCTCTACATTTGCAAAAAAAAAAAAAAAAAGAAAGAAGAAGCTAGGTGGCTTAGCACTTAGTAATTCCTATACTTGGTTGGCAGGCCTGTGAGCTGATCTTAGCTAGTTGTTGTGGCTACATGTGGGACAGTAGAGACACTAAGAGAGGAAGAGAGTAAAGGGAAAGGAAGAATAGGGTATATATCATGCATGGTTTGGATCTTAGTGTCTCACCAACTGAAAAGGAAAAGCGAGGCAGAGACAGTTCCTCAAAGGTATTCTGTAGCGAGGGGAATTTTTCAGGGCCAGTTTTGGTTTTCCCCATGACACTTCTTTTTTAACTATATTTTTATTATTTCAAACAATTTTTTTTTGTTACTTTATATATTTATTTATATACATCCACATGTGAGAACATACCCCACAGCCAGGGCTCCACAGAGAAACCCTGTTCTGAAAAACAAAACAAAGCAAGAAACCCAACCCCTTAAATTAACATTTTGCCATAGAATTGAATATTAATCTTAGTTTGTGTAATAATGATTAAGCACATAGTTATTTCTATCTGTATTTGCATTTTCCATTGTCTTTATTATTAACTTGAGTATTTCTTATATACATTTCGAGTGTTATTCCCTTTCCCGGTTTCCGGGCAAACATCCCCCTCCCCCCTCCCCTTCCTTATGGGTGTTCCCCTCCCAACCCTCCCCCCATTGCTGCCCCTCTCCCAACAGTCTAGTTCACTGGGGTTCAGTCTTAGCAGGACCCAGGGCTTCCCCTTCCACTGGTGCTTTATAGGATATTCATTGCAACCCTCCACGAGTCAGAGTCCAGGGTCAGTCCATGTATAGTCTTTTTTTGGGTAGTGGCTTAGTCCCTGGAAGCTCTGGTTGGTTGGCATTGCTGTACATATGGGGTCTTGAGCTCCTTCAAGCTCTTCCAGTTCTTTCTCTGATTCCTTCAACAGGGGTCCTGTTCTCAGTTCAGTGGTTTCCTGCTGGCATACGCCTCTGTATTTGCTGTATTCTGGCTGTGTCTCTCAGGAGCGATCTGCATTCACATTTTGATCATCCGTCTTGAGTTTCATTTGTTCTAGGCATCTAGGGTAATTCAAGCATTTGGGCTAATAGCCACTTATCAATGAGTACATACCATGTATGTCTTTCTGTGATTGGGTTAGCTCACTCAGGATGATAGTTTCCAGTTCCAACCATTTGCCTACGAATTTCACAAAGTCATTGTTTTTGATGGCTGAGTAATATTCCATTGTGTAGATGTACCACATTTTCTGTATCCATTCCTCTGTTGAAGGGCATCTGGGTTCTTTCCAGCTTCTGGCTATTATGAATAAGGCTGCGATGAACATAGTGGAGCACGTGTCTTTTTTATATGTTGGGGCATCTTTTGGGTATATGCCCAAGAGAGGTATAGCTGGATCCTCGGGCAGTTCAATGTCCAATTTTCTGAGGAACCTCCAGACTGATTTCCAGAATGGTTGTAGCAGTCTGCAACCCCACCAACAATGGAGGAGTGTTCCCCTTTCTCCACATCTCGCCAGCATTTGCTGTCACCTGAGTTTTTGATCTTAGCCATTCTCACTGGTGTGAGGTGAAATCTCAGGGTTGTTTTGATTTGCATTTCCTTATGACTAACGATGTTGAACATTTCTTTAGGTGTTTCTCTCAGCCATTCGGCATTCCTCAGCTGTGAATTCTCTGTTTAGCTCTGAACCCCATTTTTTAATAGGGTTATTTGTCTCCCTGCTGTCTAACTTCTTCAGTTCTTTGTATATTTTGGATATAAGCCCTCTATCTGTTGTAGGATTGGTAAAGATCTTTTCCCAATCTGTTGGTTGCCGTTTTGTCCTAACCACAGTGTCCTTTGCCTTACAGAAGCTTTGCAGTTTTATGAGATCCCATTTGTCGATTCTTGATCTTAGAGCATAAGCCATGGGTGTTTTGTTCAGGAAATTTTTTCCAGTGCCCATGTGTTCCAAATGCTTCCCTAGTTTTTCTTCTATTAGTTCAAACAATTTTAAAATTTAAATATATTTTGATAATATTTTCCCTACTATCAAATCCTTCCAGATCCTCCCCCTTCCCTACTCACCCAATTTCAAGTTCTTTCTTAACAAAACAACAAACAAAACCCAATACAATAACAGCCCCACCAAAAGCAAGAAAGGAAAACCACACTCAAAGTGGAAAAACACCACCACCATCATAAAAAACAAAAAAAGTCCCCAAACCCCACTAAATTGTAACCAAAGAAAAGCATATGTATGCATGCAAAAATCTCTGAGTCTACCATATGGTAGTCAACTACTACTGAACTTGAGGTCAGTCCTGGGGGTTGATATATGCAGTGCCCATTGGAAAAAAAGACGTTTTTCTCTCCCAGCAGGTTTAAGTGATAGTTCAGTTGTTGACCTTTACCCCAATGGGTAGGTTTTCATCCATCCATCCATCCATCCATCCATCCATCCATCCATCCATCCATCCACTCATCCATCTGTCTGTCCATCCATCTATTCATCCATCTGTCCATTCATCTATCCATCCATCCATTTATCCATTCTTTTTCTTAAAAAATAAGATATAACAAAAATAAATAGTAAGGTAGAACAGAAACTATCACATTAAAGTTGGACAAGACAAAACAACAGAAGAAAAAGTGCCCAAGAGAAGGCACAGGAATTGGAGACCTACACAGAGGACCTGGTGCAGACCTGTGTGAGCCTTGTGCTTGGTGCTTCAGTCTCTGTGAGTTCATATGAGCTTTGCTATGTTGATTTAGAGGGCCTTGTTTTCTTGGTGGCCTTCATCTCCTTTGGCTCTCATACTCTTTCTGCCTCCTTTTCCATGGGGAGTTTCCTGAGCTCTGAGGGGAGGGATTTGATGGAGACATCTCATGTAGAGCTGTTTTTTCCAGTCTCTATGTGTTGTTATGTCTCGCTATGGGTCTCTGTATTTGTTCCTGTTTGCTGCAGGAAGAAGCGTCTCTGATGATGGATGAGCAAGGGACTGATTCATGAGTATAGCAAAATACTATCTTTTTCAGTGAATATTAAAAATACCCACAAACCCAGGGAAAATATATGTTTGTGTGCACTCTGTCTGGCGCTACAGACTTCTATTTTTCCCTGTACTAGTTGTGACCTGCGAGCAGAAACACCCCCCCCACCGCCCCCCACCCTCTTACCCCCCCCCACTCCCATGTTTCTTTTAAGGTTCCTGCTTTTGGGCCATCATGTGACTAATCCTGATGCCAGCCCTCTCTCACTTAGACAATAAAACTCAACTCTAACTCTCAGACTGATAATTAAATTTTTAGTGGATCCTTGCCACACTTTGGGCGCCACCTATTGCAGTAAGTATTAAAAATATCCACAAACCCTCGCTAGCCGGCATCGTAGTCGAGCTGTATGGTACTAGTGGGGTATTTTCATCTCAGTCAGCAAAGTGTCTCACCTGCTAAGCTCCCAATCTCTATCCCACGCTGCTGCCAGCTACAGTCTGAGCCTGGCAGCAACCTCTCCATCCATATAGCTCCCTAGGCGGGTTGCTGCCACACCAGTTTCAACCAGAGACCACCTATCTCGCGGCTCTCTCACTGCGGACTCTGCTCAATTCCCAGCAACCGCCCCCTAATGGTTATAGTATCAACTCCCAGCAACCCTTTAAAATCAAAACTCCAGATGTTTGTAATTTAGCAATCGGATTTATAACTTAAATTCTCATTCCACAAAACGTCCACACAATGAACTCATAACCAATTGATAATGATATTAACTGCCCACCTAGATAAGATAAATTGACCTATGAAAATCCATCCCTTAGGGAATATAACTACCTGTGGCCACTTAAGGCCACACGGATCTGGGTCATCCTTCTCTGCCTTCATCTTAGTTCTTCTCTCTTTCTTCTCTCTCTCCCCTTACCAAAACTCCCTCCCTGCCCCCTTTCTCACTGTCCAATCGCAGGCCCTGCACCATCCTGTGCAGGCCCTCACCTGCATAAAGACAACAGTCTACAACTATCAGGAGTAATTTTATCTCTACTCCTCCTCCCCTTCAGACCAATATTATTTGGTTTTGCTTTAGGTCACCGAACTCTCTACTCTCGTGTTCTTGGGCTTCATCTTGTGGTGTGGGTTGTAAGTCAAATCAGACGTTGGTTGGTTACTCCCACAAGCTTTGGCCACCATTGCTCTAACATATCTTGCAGGTAGGACACAATTGTAGATCAGAGGGTTTATGGAGGGCAAAGTGTTCTCTTTTGAGAGTATGCAGAGTATGATCCTGTATCGCAGATGCTGGAACATAAGGGTGAAGGCTCTATGTAGGTACCAGCTCAACATTTTGACCTTCAGTGAACTGTGCAGGTGTTATCTTCAACAGTGGGGCCTTTCTGTTTTGTTTTTGTTTGTTCGTTGAAGAGCAACTTATGGTCTTGGCAGTAGCCTGAGTTGTTTGGAGGTTTCCGTGGGGCCTCTTTGACCAACAACTCAATTAGAGGTAGCCGAATCCCAGAACTGGAAGCTGCATTTGGTGACAAGAGATGGCCAGTTGGGGTTCTGTCTCCCCTATTTATTATTTGGCAATTTCATTTAGATAACCTTCATATATGTATATATTTTAGAAGTCCTCCATCTTTTTTCCTCTTACACTCTTTCTGCCTCTTCCTTTGGGTTCCCTGAGCTCTGATGGGAGGGATTGGATGGAGACAGCTTATTTAGAGCTCTGTGTTCCAAGGTCTTTTTCTCTCTGCACGATGTCTGGGTGGGTCTTTGTATTTGTTCCCAAATTTTGCAGGAGAAAACCTCTTTGATGATGGCTGAATAAGGTGATATGTGAGTATAGCAGAATGTCATTAGGAATCATTTTATCACTACTTCTCTTCCCCCACCCCCTCCGCCCTTTCAACCTGTAGTATTTACTTTACCCTAGGTCTCTGGGCTATCTTTTCTCTGGTTTTTGATCACCCAAGAACTGGTTCTAACTCATGGAGTGGACCTTAAGTCAGGTCAAACATGAGTTGGTTACTTGCATAAGCTTTCTGCCACCATTGCCTTAGCATATCTTGCAATCAGGACAGCATTGTAGCTCAAAGGCTCTGTCTTAGTAGGGCTGTGAAGAGACACCATGACCAAGATAACTCTTATAAAGGACAGCATTTAATTGGGACTGGCTTACAGGTTAGAGGTTCAGTCTATTATCATCATGGCAGGAAGCATGGCGGCATCCAGGCAGGCACGGTGCTGGAGGAGGAGCCAAGAGTTCTACATCTTGATGCTAAGGCAGACTGCATCTCCACAGTGGGCAAAGTTTCAAAACCCACCCCACAGCGATGGGCTTCCACCACAAGGCCACACCTATGCCATCAAGACCACACTTCCTAATAGTGCCGCTTCCCATGAGCCAAGCATATTCAAATCACCACAGGTTCTGTAACTGGGTTGGTGTTTACTTTTTTGGGGGTGGGGACCGTGAGCCTTTAGAGAACCTTTACTAGCAAAGATACTTAGACCATAGGCCTGAAAGTTCCATGTAGATACCAGCTCAATTTCCAAGTTCAGTGACTTGTGTGGGTGTTGTCTTAAACAATGGGACCTTGTCAGTTTTTGGAGAGCAACCATTATCTTGGTAAAGCCTGGGTTGTTTTGGGATTTCCAAGGAACTCTTTGGCCAACAGTTAAATTGAATGTAATCCAGTTCTATTAATGGAAACTTTGTTTAGTGATGAGATATGTCCAGTTGGGACCTCTGTCCCTTGATTATTTGGAGACTTCATTAGGATAATCTTTATTTTGCTTCATTAGATTTTCCATACACTAACCTTCAATGCCCCTCTTAGCTGTCTTTCCCCTGTTCTCTTCCCAACTCCATCTGCCCTCCTCCCTACTTGACCTTTTGTTCCTCCCTATTGCAGAATATTTGATGGCACTGTGAAACCCTGTGACCGTGTTATTTAGTGGAAAAAAAATGCTTCTAGTTGTCGATGGCTCAGCTATCTAGCACGCACCTTTAATCCAAGAACTTTCTGTTTATTGTACACAAATTAAATCAAGTCAATGATAGGTCAAGAGGTGGAGAAAGCCCAGTTGACTGGGAGTGGAAAAAAACATAGAGAGTAAGAGGGAAGTCAGGAGGACAGATAGAGAGAGACACACAGGAAGTTTGAGGGGAGGGACATTTAGTTTGAGGGTTTGAGACAGTGGGAGAAGGCGGGCTCCCCTTTTGGGGGTGGGGCAGCATTGGCTGTGGAGGAGGTCAGCTGGTTGGTTTCTCTGCCTCACTGAACTAGCAGGTTTTCACCTAGCGCCTGGCTCCTGAGTTTCATTGGTAAAATCAAACAATTGAGATTTTTTTTTCTTTTTTTTTCGGAGCTGGGGACCGAACCCAGGACCTTGTGCTCGCTAGGCAAACGCTCTACCACTGAGCTAAATCCCCAACCCCAAGACTTTGTTAAAAACAACACCTCCCTTTAACTCCCAGGCCACTTATAAAATCTGTTCTATTTTCCCCTCTGAGGGGGATCCATGTGTTCTTCCTACTCCCATTCTGTATACCTAACTTCTACTGGTCCATGGACTGTAGCTTGGTTGTCGTTTATTTAATACCTAATATCTGTATATAAATGAATACCAACCCTACATATCTTTCTGGGTCTGGGTTACCTCACTCAGGATGATTTTTTTCTAGTTCCATCCATTTGCTTACAAATTTCATGATGTCATTTTTAATGGCTGATTAATATTCCATTACAAAATTCATATTCTTTACAGCTGACACATCATGGGCTGGAGTGTTTACTAAATCAGCCTCATATTGGTCTGACTTATTTTGTGCATCAATTTGCATAACAACCTTATTCATATTGGTCTTCAACTCCAACCCCATTCTCCCATCGCTAATTCTCCAAGAATATTGGGAATCTTGTGTACGTGGAATATCAAATCCAGTTCGCAGGCATTTTCAAAACATTTGTCTAGTATCTAGTATTTGAATTAGATCTAAAAACACCAACTTCACTTTCTGAGGAGCCCACATAGAAGACAAAATCTAGTGTAGCACAATGTCTATAAACCAGTTTGTCAGATCCTCCAACTGATAGTCCTCTTGGGGAATTACGAACATTTGCTGTGGTTTAGACACCAAGTGGAAAGTCCCCCTTGATTTGCTGCTGAGAATCCTCACTCTAGGGCTGGCAGAACTTGGAAGTCCACAGCTTCCCCTAGGTGTTGAAGATGAGGATGGCCTTGATCTTGGCTATAGTGGGCAGGGCAGCTGACTGCCGATGGGGGCAGGGTGACCGTGGGCTGGGGTTGGGATGGAGGCGGGCATGCAAGCCTTACACTCTGGCCCACTGAGGATTGAGCTTGTCTCCACTGCTTCCCTCCCCATCTGCCCCTTGATTTTTTAGGTCGAAACAATAGCGAGTCTGTCTCCTTGGCTGCAGAAAGACACTGCGGCGTTGAAGTTGAGCCAAGGACACGGGTGTCCTGTCTCTCTGTACAGGATAAAATCCTGCAGCATTTTTCTCATTAAAAGGAAACCATTAGTGAGAAGTAGTTGTCCAAATAACATCTCAAATTGATTTAAGTCTACTGTTTTCAGGACTGTGGTCCTTTGGGCTATTAGAGAGACATATGAATCATTTTAACCTCTGGCTATAGTGTCTTATTGGGGTAAGTTTTATGACAATGGAAGCACTAAAATTAACCACATTCTTTTTTTACTGTTGAGCCCATTGAGGATCTGGACCATAAGGGGTCGGTCGCCCTTCCTTGAGCCTTCCTTTGCTCAGTTGTTGAGGACAAAACGGCAACCAACAGATTGGGAAAAGATCTTTACCAATCCTACAACAGATAGAGGGCTTATATCCAAAATATACAAAGAACTGAAGAAGTTAGACAGCAGGGAGACAAATAACCCTATTAAAAAATGGGGTTCAGAGCTAAACAGAGAATTCACAGCTGAGGAATGCCGAATGGCTGAGAAACACCTAAAGAAATGTTCAACATCATTAGTCATAAGGGAAATGCAAATCAAAACAACCCTGAGATTTCACCTCACACCAGTGAGAATGGTTAAGATCAAAACTCAGGTGACAGCAAATGCTATGAGGATGTGGAGAAAGGGGAACCCCTCCATTGTTGGTGGGGTTGCAGACACACAACCTTCTGGAAATCAGTCTGAGGTTCCTCAGAAAATTGACATTGAACTGCCTGAGGATCCAGCTATACCTCTTGGGCATATACCCAAAAGATGCCCCAACATATAAAAAGACACGTGTTCACTATGTTCATCGCAGCCTTATTCATAATAGCCAGAAGCTAGAAAGAACCCAGATGCCCTTCAACAGAGGAATGGATACAGAAAATGTGGTACATCTACACAATGGAATATTACTCAGCCATCAAAAACAATGACTTTGTGAAATTCGTAGGCAAATGGTTGGAACTGGAAACTATCATCCTGAGTGAGCTAACCCAATCACAGAAAGACATACATGGTATGTACTCATTGATAAGTGGCTATTAGCCCAAATGCTTGAATTACCCTAGATGCCTAGAACAAATGAAAATCAAGACGGATGATCAAAATGTGAATGCAGATCGATCCTGAGAGACACAGCCAGAATACAGCAAATACAGAGGCGTATGCCAGCAGGAAACCACTGAACTGAGAACAGGACCCCTGTTGAAGGAATCAGAGAAAGAACTGGAAGAGCTTGAAGGAGCTCAAGACCCCATATGTACAGCAATGCCCAACCAACCAGAGCTTCAGGGACTAAGCCACTACCCAAAGACTATACATGGACTGACCCTGGACTCTGACCTCGTGAGGGGTTGCAATGAATATCCTAGTAAGAGCACCAGTGGAAGGGGAAGCCCCTGGGTCCTGCTAAGACTGAACCCCTAGTGAACTAGACTGTTGGGAGAGGGGCAATGGGGGGGGGTTGGGAGGGGAACACCCATAAGGAAGGGGAGGGGGGAGGGGGATGTTTGCCCGGAAACCGGGAAAGGGAATAACACTCGAAATGTATATAAGAAATACTCAAGTTAATAATAATAATAAAAAAAAAAAAAGCAAAAAAAAAAAAAGTATTGTAATGTACTTCACTAAAACAAATTATACAAATCATGCTATATTGTATTATATTGATTATTCAAAAGGAGATAGTCACTCACTCCCAATAACAAAATCCCTTCCTTTTATACATTCTTCATAATTATAAATCACATTTTGAAATTGTAGATTTCCCTGAACCTAATAAACTCCAGATATTATTCAGCAAAAGTACATCTAATGTGCTTAGTTAAGCTATTGTGTGAGAATTTAGTTTTTTTTGCTCTACCTTTAAAATGATGAAAAATGCATTCAGAAAAAAATTATAAATAAAGAAATTAAAATGAAAATGTTACAGAAAGGCTAATAATCTAAATCTTTGATCATGTGAACTATAAAAAAAATAATTGTCTTACTTTTAGTGGTTTATTTTTTATTCCAAAGTTGAATGTCTTAGAGCTATGAAAACATACATATTTTATTTTAAAATTAGATTTACAATAAAATGTCCACAGCATTTTTTCTTCTGAAGAGCTTCACTATGTTTAGGGCATGTATAAACAGTAATTAAAACTCAGTGTGTGATAA